>NW_024425452.1:23822135-23920706 GCF_017311325.1 Ursus maritimus
TGTGTTCCTTTTTGTAGGCTCTGGGTAGGATCTGTATCCTTGACTTTTTCAGCTTACAGAGGCCGCCCCTGCATTTCTCATGGTTTCAGGTCTTACGTTCAAGTCTTTCATCCATTTTGAGTTAATTTTTTGTGTGTTGTGTAAGATAGTGGTCCTGTTTCATTCTTTTGTATGTAGCTGTCCAGTTTTCCCAACACCATTCACTGAAGGGATTTGTCTTTTCTCCATTGTATATTCTTGCCTCCTCTGTCACAGATTAATTGATGTGTAAGTGTGGGTTTATTTCTGAACCCTCTATTCTCTTTCATTGATCTACATGTCCATTTTTATGCCAACACCATATTGCTTTGATAATTATCAATTTATAGTATAGGAGTGTGATATCTCCAGCTTTGTTCTTTCTCAAGATTGTTTTGACTATTCAGGGTCCTTTGCGGTTCCACATACATTTTGGAACTATTTGTTCTAGTTCTGCGAAAAATGCCATTGGAATTATTTTTAAAGATTTATTTTTTTAGAGAAAGAGAAAGTAGGGTGGAGGGACAGAGGGAGAGAGAGAATCTCAAGTGGACTCTGCCTTCGCTGTGGAGCCCGAAACAGGGCTTGATCTCAAGACCCTGAGATCACCACTTGAACTGAAACTAAGAGTCAGCACTTAACCAGTGGTGCCACCCAGGTGCCCCTGCCCTTGGAATTTTGATAAGGATTGAACCGAATCTGTAGATTGCTTTGGGTAGTATGGATAATTAAACAATTCTTCCAATCCGTGAATGTAGAATATCTTTCCGTTTATTTGTCATCTTCAATTTCTTTCCTCAATGTCTTAGAGTTTACAGAGTACAGGTCTTTCACCTTCTTGGTTAAATTTACTCCTAGGAATTTTATTCGCTTTGATGTAATTGCAAATGGGATTGTTTTTTAAATTTCTCTTTCTGATACCCCATTATTAGTCTATACAAATGCAATGCATTTCTGTATGTTAATTTTGTATCCTATGACTTTACTGAATTCATTTATTAGTTCTGGTGGCCTATAGGATTTTCTATACACAGTAAGCACGTCATCAGCAAATAGTGAAAGTTTTATTTCTTCCTTGCCATTTTGGATACCTTTTATTTCTTTTACTTGCCCAATTACTATGGCTAGGATTTTCAATACTATGTTGAGTAAAAGTGGTGAGAGTGGACATCCTTGTCTTGTTTCTGATCTTAGAGGGAAAGCTTTTAACTTTACACCACTGAATATATTAGCTGTGAGTTTGCCATATATGGCCTTTATTATGTTGAGGTAGGTTCCCTCTATTCGCACTTTGTTGACAGTTTTTATCATAAATAGATGTTAAATTTTGTCAAATATTTTTCTGTATCTATTGTGAGGATCATATGACTTCTTTAATTTTTTTAATGTGGTGTATCATGCTGATTGATTTGTGGATGTTGAACCATTCTTGCATCCCTGAAATAAATTCCAGTTGAACATGGTGCTATATTCCTTTTTAATCTACTGTTGAATATGGTTTGCTAATATTATGTTGAGGATTTTTGCATCTATATTCCATAGGTATATTGGCCTTTTCAAATTGTGGTGCTCTTGTCTGGTTTTGGTATCAAGGTACTGCTGGCCTTGTAAAATGAGTTTGGAAGCATTTCCTCCTCTTCAATTTTTTGAAAAAGATAAGTACTTAATCTTTGAATGTTTGGTAGAATTCATCAGTGAAACTTGTGGGAAGTCCTGGACTTTTTTTTTTTTTTGATTACTCAGTCTCTTTATTAATAATCAGTCTATTCAGATTTTCTATTTCTTCGTGATTACGTATTGGAAGATTGTTAGTTTCTAGAAATTTATCCATTTCTTCTTGATTGTTTAATTAGTTGGTGTGTAATTGTTCATAGTAGTCTCTTATGATCCTTTGCATTTCTGTGGTATCAGTTGTAAACTTCTCTTTCATTTCTGATTTTATTTATTTGAGCCCTGTCTCTTATTTTCTGGGTGGGTGTGACTACAAGTTTGTCAATTTTATCTTTTTAAAGAACTAGTTCTTAGTTTTATTGATTTTTTTCAATTTTTTTTAGTCTTTATTTCTGCTCCGATCTTTAATTATTTCTTTCCTTCTACTAACTTTGGTCTTCATTTGTTTTTCTTTTTCTAGCTTCTTTAGGTGCAACATTAAATTGTTTATTTGATATTTCTCTTGCTTGTTGAGGCAGGGCTGTATTGCTATGAAGTTCCCACTGACAATCACTTTTCCGCATCTCATAGATTTTGGTATGTCGTATTTCTGTTTTCATTTGTTGCTAGGTATTTTTTTTTTAAAGATTTTATTTATTTATTCGACAGAGACAGAGACAGCCAGTGAGAGAGGGAACACAAGCAGGGGGAGTGGGAGAGGAAGAAGCAGGCTCGTAGCGGAGGAGCCTGATATGGGGCTCGATCCCATAACGCCGGGATCACGCCCTGAGCCGAAGGCAGACGCTTAACCGCTGTGCCACCCAGGCGCCCCTGTTGCTAGGTATTTTTTGACTTCTGCTTTCATTTCTTCTATGACCCAGTAGTTGTTCGGTAACATGTCGTTTAATCTCGACATATTTGTAGTTTTTCTGGTTTTCTTTTTGTAATTGATGTCCTGTTATATACCATTGTGGTAAGAGGAGATGCTCAATACAATTTCAATTATTATAAATTTATTGAGATTTGTTTTGTGGACTCACATGTGATCTATCCTGGAAAAAGTCCTATTTATACTAGAGAAGAATGTATATTCTGCTGCTTTTGGATGGAATATTCTCTATATGTCTATTAGTCCACCAGGTCTAATGTGTCATTGAAGGCTATGTTTTCTTGTTTGTTTTCTGTCTGGATGATCTATCCATCGATGTAAGTGGGGTGTTAAAGTTCCCTACTATTGTTGTATTGCTATCAATTTCTCCCTTTATGTTTGTTCATATTTGCTTTATGTATTTTGGTGCTCCTATGTTGGGTGCATACATATTTATAAATGATATATCTTCTTGCTGGATTGACACCTTTATCATTGTGTAGTGACCCTTTTGTCTTTTATTGCATCTTTTTTTAAAGTCTATTTTGTCTGATATGAATATAGCTACACCAGCTTTCTTTTCATTTCCACTTTCATGGAATATCTTTTTTCCATCCCCTCACTTTCAGTCAGTATGTGTCCTTATTTCTAAAGTGAGTCTCTTGCAGGCAGTGTATAGATGTGTCTTGTTTTTTATACATTCAGCCATTCTATGTCTTTTGATTGTAGAATTTAGAATTTTATACATTCAGACTATTTTGAGTTAATGGCAATTTAAATTTTGAACATACTCTAAAACTACATTTTTTACCCTCCCTCAAGTTTCGTGTTGTTCATGTCACATTTTATATCTTTTTATTTTATATATCCCTTAATTTTTATAGTTTATTTTACTGCTTTTGTCTTTTAACCTTTATAGTAGTTTTATAAGTGATTAATCCACTACCTTTATTATATATTTACCTTTTCCAATGAGATCTTTACTTTCATATGTTTTGTTGTCATTAATTAGTGCTATTTCTTTTCATATTAAAAAAGTCCCTCTAACATTTCTTGTTAAGTCCTGTTTAGTAATGATGAACTTCTTTAGCTTTTGGATGTCTGGAAAACTCTTTATCTCTCCTTCAATTCTGATAATCTTGCCGTGTAGAGTATTCTTGGTTGGAATTATTTTCCTTTTAGCACTTTGACTATGTCACACCACTCTTTTCTAGTCTCCAAAGTTTCTGCAGAGAATTCTGCTGATAGCTTTATGGAGTTTTCTTTGTAAATAACAATTTGTTTTTCTCTTGCTGCTTTAAGATTCTCTCTTTAACTTTTGACATTTTGATTATAATGTGTCTTGGTGTGAGTCTCTTGGTTCATCTAATTTGGAACTCTATTCCTGAATCTAGATGTCTGTCTTCTCCAGCTTAGGGAAGTTTTCAGCTATTATTTTTTTCTAATAAGATTCTGCTCCTTTCTCTTTCTTCTCTTTTTGGAACGCCTTTTCTTCTCCTTTTGGGACATTCATTCATAATAAAAATGTTATTCTGATTGATGTTGTCTTATAGGTCCCTTAAGTAATCTTCATTTTTTAAAATTCTTTTCTTTTTGCTGCTCTGGGTGAGTGCCATTGTTTTGTCTTCCAGCTTGCTGATCTGTTCTTCTGCCTCATACAGTCTGCTGTTGAACCCTCTAGAGCATTTTTCAGTTCAGTTATTATATTCATCAGCTCTGTAGCTTCTGTTTGGTACTTTCTTATATTTTATATCACTTTGTTGACGTTCTCACTGTGTTCATCTATTTTTTTGCCAAGTTCAGTGAGCATTTTTATGACTGTTACTCTGAATTCTTTATCAGGTAGATTACTCTTCTCTGTTTCATTAAGGTCTTTTTTTGAGGTTTTGTCTTAGTCTTTTGTTTAGCACATATTTCTCTGTTTCCTCATTTTGCTGGACTCTCTGTGTTTGCTTCTACATATGAGGTGAAACAGTTACCTTTCTGGTCTTGAGGGAATGGCCTTGTGTAGGTGATGAACCTTTTGTTCAAACTTGTCCTAGCTCTTGGTTGTCTTGGAACCTTTGTGATTGTCTAAACCTCCTGATTTATTCTTGATATGTCCTCATTGTTGAGGGAGTGCCAAGACCTGTCAGTGATTCCAGGGGAGGAATCTCATTTAGCATCTAGTTTCAGGCTGATTAGAAGCCAGACCCTCAGGCAGCAGCTTTTAAAATATGCAAATATATACAGTCCTTTGGGCCTGCAACTGTAATCTCTGCTGACTTCCAGACCAGATCTGGAGGTGCTCATGGGTGACAGTTACAAAAATTGGGCTTCAGATGAGTTTATAAGCTCCTTTCTGGGAAGTCTCATCAAGATACGGGCCAAGGGGGGGGGCACAGGATGGTGTCCCCCTGCTTACATTCCCTGGGAGCACCTCCTTAACCCCTAGATGTGTGGGAAACCTGAAGCCTGTCCCTCAGGCAGAAGCTCCACGCTAAGTTAATAGGCCTTTTTCACAGGAAGACTGGATAGTGTTTCAGTGTGCTCTTTGTAAAGTGTTCAGGGGTAGTGGCCTGCCAAGAACAGTCATTTTGATTGTTACATTCCCAGGGAGCTCAGGAATGCCAGTCTCCTTGGCCACCAGGGCCAGGCAGTTGAGGGGCATCCCCTGTGTGGATTGCCCCCATCTGCTGGCCTTAGCTACACAGCTGGATAGTGTAGGTGGTGGGGCACGCTTACAGCTTCAGAAAGGTAAAGGGAAAATATTTTGACTCTCTACAGTCTGCAGCTACACCAGGAAATGCAGTGGGAGAGTGCCTTGTCTGTGTGCACATGCCAGCTTTAGGCTGGGAATAGGAGAATGCAACGACCACTGGTGCTCATCAACTGCCTAAACTCACTGATTTTACTACGTAGTAGGAGAATGCTGCAACTCTTTGTGCTCGCCGGCCCCAGCTAAGGAGCAGGGGAGTGCTGCAAACTCCTGTGCTTTCCTGCTTCAACATGGCAGTGGGATAGAGCCACCACTGTTTTAAATTAGCAAATGAATCTCTTTCATGTATAGTTTGGATGCTCTTCAAACTGCTGGGGTTGTCTTTTTTCCCCTTCTAGATCTCAGGGTGAGTGAGATTGTATGTGAAGCCTTTAAAAGGGGAATCTCAATTTCCTATAGTACTTTCGGTCTTTTGGATGTCAGTGCTGTTGGTTTTCTAAGCCAGTCATTTTTGGGGCTCATCTCTCTGGTGAAGATCACAGGGGTCAGCGTTCCTGATGTGGGGCACCAACCGCTTGCTCCTCTGATAGAAGCACTGTATTGGTGAGATTCCTCCTTACTGCGTGTTGTGGGTGGAGTTTTTAGTGAAACTAAAAATGTGATACTGTCTTTTATTGTTTGTTGTGGAGAAGCAGTTCTTCTAGATTTCAGATCTTTTTTAGAGGGAAATGATCCACAGTAGCTATAGATTTGATATGCCCACGGGAGGAAGTGAGTTCAGGATCTTCCTATGCTACCATTTTGCAGATATACCTCTTTTTAGTTCTCTGAACCAATAGCTACCAAGTACTTATTGTTTAAAAGGTATTATGTTACATATTATGAAAGATGCTAAGAGAACTGAAAAGTATGTTGTATAAATCATCTCTCCTGGACAGAAATCTTGCGCATCTTCTTCAGTTTTCTCAGTAATGCCTCTTCCTTCTTTCCCGCACTAGTTGGCCATACACTTTTGGACTTGGATGAAACATCACGTTGCACGCAGTGGTGCTGACTGTCACTAAGGATCCACACTGGATCTGAGCCATCGCTGAGGAGTTAGTTACTGCAACTCCAAAGTTCAGGGGAGTAAGCCTCCAGTGGGGTAAACCTTGCTCAAAGGGAAAAGGAGGATTGGAAGGGGTTGACGAATAATCCCCCCTCCTTTGTCTGGCATTTGGACTACTCTTACGGGCAGTTCCTCCTTAAACTTACTGAATAAGTTCTAAATGCTGAGTGACTCTGCGCCTGCTGAGCAACTTCTGTATTTCTCCATAACTAGCTGTGAAGCAATGGCTGGTACAATAACACTTTGAATCACACTGCCCTTCTTTTCTCTCCCTCTATCCTCACCCTTTGCATTCATTACCTTGTGCTTGCATTTCCCAAATTGTTAGAAACCTCATCCTCACTGTAGGCTCTGTTTTCTAGAAGAGTGGGGCTAAGACACCATCTAATTAGGCTTTATCCAAATATCAGGAAATTAGAGAGACAAATGTTCCCAAACTCATGAGTGCTTCTTCTATTTAATAAAAGCCTTAAAATGATGGTAAGAGTTAGTCTTAAACATAAACTATAATCTTACACATACAAACATAAACTATGGATAAACAGAGAAACACACTGAGGGAAAGTTTTAAAAGAAACCCATAAAACTGCCTTCCTTTTCACAGGGTTTGCTCTTGTGCTGAACTTCATTAGTTATCAATCGCTACTTAATCTTGACTTTTTGTGAAGGATGAAATCCTTTATAATCTGTCCTGTTATTTAAAAAAAAAGGATAAAAAATACACTCACTTCTGCAGGCAACATGCTTCTTTTGAAATCCTTATTTTTCTAAACAACGAAAGAATCCTGAATTTAGAGTGAGGATTTGAGTCTGACTTTTTGACTTCCCATCTATAAAAAATGGAGGAATTGCCTTCTGCAAGGTGAGGAAACTGAGACTCAAGGAGAATTAACTGTGTAAGGTAACACCAAAATGTCGACTTTTTGCCTAGTATCAAATAAACAGCTTTTGTAAGATTTTCCTTATAAAGCCTGACCCAGTGTCTATAAATGTCACCCACATATGCGTCCTTTTACTGATTGGTTAT
Source organism: Ursus maritimus (assembly GCF_017311325.1). Taxonomy (NCBI): domain Eukaryota; kingdom Metazoa; phylum Chordata; class Mammalia; order Carnivora; family Ursidae; genus Ursus; species Ursus maritimus. The sequence continues at coordinate 23,829,505 of NW_024425452.1, forward strand.
CAGCTCATATAAGCCTCTCTCTTGTCTTCCTAACCAGGTTGTAGGGGCTTGTAGGCATGTTCTCTCTTGTGTTTTTTTTTTTTAATTTTTTTAATTTTAAATTTTTAAAAAATTTCCTACATGGTCCAGCAGAGTGTCTTTTATAAAGTAGGCACTTGATAATGGTTGACTCAGTATTGGAGATGACTGGCAATGATCACTTACACAGTAAATATTGAATTTTAACTGAGATTTTTAAATATCCTTTCTATGTGTATATGTTGATCAGAGGGTGAAATCAAGAATACAGTGATATTCTCTGCATCCTGACTTTGTCAATTTTCTATTCAGTTCTGAAGGTCCTATGGACATGACCAAATGGGGGAACGTAGCATATAACTCCACATCCAGAAGAATATTCAGGTGCATGTTCAAATGTACCTGTACCCAATGGTAAGTTAAAGCAGAAGAGCTACATGGTTTGCATCATGGGTGGCAAATGTTCTTTGTCCTATGTTATACAAACACTTCTAGAAGGCTTATTCATTTAGTTTTACAAAAGTTGGTGCAATAGCCTGAACTGAACAGAATATGTGTTTGCCATTTTTATTTCTCAAAAGTAGCAATTTAAATTGTATTATTCTTAGGTGATATTTACTTTGGTTAAAGCATGCATCTTAAAGCAGACAATTTTCCTTTAGTCAAAGTGGGATTGATAGATAGTTTTAAAAATAGATCAGCCTATTGTGCATGTCAAGCTATAAAAATAGAAGCCAGATCTATGCTTGACAGATTCCAAAGATAGTCTTCAGTATGATTAGCTAATGCTCACGGTATTGCAGGTCTCTTTAATATTAATGAACCACTAATGTCAATGTGAGAAAGTGAGGAAAGAGCATGCAAGCTTTTTAATATAATCACCCAGGCAGGCAGCAGTAAGATTTACATTTGGGATTTTGCAGTAATTAGAGAAATACTCATGAATAAGCATATGTTAAAATACATCCATTTTACAGAATCTAGTGTTATATGTTTGCTACAAGAAAGATAGGTGACTACTACAAATCAAGAGTTGTTACTTTCCCTGAACTTGTTTCAATAGATTGAAAACATATTTATCTATACTGTAAAGGCATCTAATAACTTCTGTATATGAACTACCCAGATGTGTTGAAATTCTACACTCTCTGCATTGCATCCAAGGATGTCCCTCTAAACCATGACACAGGATAAGTTACTCATATGTGTATTCACTGCTGATGAAGAATCAGAAAGAATGAAGTCTACTTGGTTTTGATGGTCTCTTCATTGCTCTCTTACTCCGTCTCTTACACATCAGGGTTGTTTGCAGATGTTTATCAGAAGTTGCTTAAAGACGTTCTCTTCCTTCATTTTGAGGAAGCCTAAACTATTTGAGTTTCTGCTAGGAGTCCCTGAGGAGGGATGGTAAGGGCAAGCCACAAGCCTAGGTCGGTCCCCTTCTGAAAAGCCATACTGTGCATGCCATCATTCAGTACTATCATGTCATATTTGCTTATCTCTCTCCCCCACTGGACTATATACTTGTTTAATTGTTGAATAAACGAATGAATACTAATATGACTCTTCCTTCAAGACTTTTTGGTTTCTAGAACTTTTTAATTACCTTTCTTATGATAACATATAAAAAGGAAAATTGTATAAGCTCCTCAATATGCTTAAGTGGTAGGTATTGAGAACTTCTGAGAAAAGAGAAATAATATTTATCTAAAAATATTTACACAGTAGCACTGCTGGTGTTCCTACAATAAATGAAATCCTAAAATTCTGTTGAGAACTTATTTTGGCTCATGTGCAGCCAGGTCTGAACTTAATACTATTTCCAAAATTTTACCTATTTTTTCATGATTATAAATATAATATCTGTTATTAAGAAATTTATAATACATGGGGAAATATTAAAAATGACCATAATCTCACCAAGAGATAACCATGCCTATTTTCTGTTCTTTTAGGCTTTTTCAGTGTTATGTGTGAGCATATGTGTGTATTCTCACATATATTTTTATAAAAACACTGTCTTACTTCATATATTGCTTTCAGACCCAGTTTCTATTCTTAACCAACTGTGGTCATCTTTCCTTGTGAATATAAGTTTACCTGTACATTATAACTGTGATGATTAAATAGTATTCCATTATGTGGATGTATATTTATTATTGTAAATGTATTTATGAATTGGCACATTTATGTATTTACATATTTGTCTAATTATTATCTTAAAATAACTATCAAGAATATGTAATTAAAATAATTTAAAGATTAAAATAAGAAAATTATTATGTTAAAATAGCTTTTTTATTTATAGTTGTGGTCTTTTGGTCATAAAAATACATGTTCTACATTTTGATATGTAGTACCAAATGTTTGTCCAAAAAAAATTGTAGCAGTTTATGCTCACCTCCCAAATGGAATGTAATAAACTTACCCATTTCTTCACATCATTAGCCTTAATTGGCTATAATTATTCTTTTGCAGCTTTTTCAAATTGGTAAGTGAAAAAGGGTACTTCTTGGTTTAATTGCATTTCTTTGTTTACTACTGAGGTTGAACTTCTTTCATCAAATTTTTTGGCCATATGCAGGCTAAATTTTTAGTTTAACCAATGATTTCGTTAACTTTTGGCCAATGTTTGTTAAAGAAACAGAACTTTCTGCCAGTCTCCCTGTACCTCTCCTAATTGCAGCCCCACCCTTATTGTAACTTTTATAATAATTAGCATCTTGCTCTTTTTGTAGCTGTGCCACTACTGTGGACATTCCTAAACAACGGAGCTTGTTTGTGTGTATTTGAACTGTATATGAATAAAATACAACTGCATGGTTTCTTCTTTGGCTCGCTTGTTTTGCTTCGTATTGTGTGTGTTGGTTCATTGGTAGAACTGCCTATGAAAGAGAAAGTGGAGACTCTTTCTTGGTTGTAAGGATTCTCCACTAGTTTAGCATAAACTTTCTTGCAACTGTAGTATGGTCTGTGACTCTTCCTACCCAAATCTTCCTTCACCTTCTTCTTCATACAGTCCAACGTGCATCGTGACCTGCAGGCTCTCCCCACTCGTGTTAGTTTCCTTGGGCTGCTGTAAAAAACTGTCACAAAGTTGGTGGCCTAAAACAACAGAAATTTACTTTCTGAAGTTCTGGAGGCCAGAAGTCTCAAATTAAGATTTATTTTTCTACCCAAGTTTGGGAATAGGTTTTCCATAATGCCAGTGGGCCTCTTCCTGAGGAGACCCTTAAAAGGGGCAGGTGAAATTTATTTTCAGGACAAACTAAGCTCCTGTCACTGTAGCTGGACTCAAGGGCCATGTCTGGTACTCAACCTCCCTCTCCTCGTCTAATCATTCTAAATTTCCATCATATGCAGCTGTCACCTCAGCAGGTCTTGGTGGCTCACCTTTGGAAGGTGGGATTCAAACCTTCATTCTTGAGGGATCTGAGTCCTTGGTAATCACGTGTTTCGCAGACCGGGGTTGCTGTACATGCACATCCCAGATGCGTGTATTCTCCCTGAGGACACAGTGCCATATTGAGGTCTCTGATTGAATGTATATGCTGCATCATGAAAGATGGCACCCCATCTGTCAGTGTTGCATCTGAGCTGGCACTTTGGGCTTGCTCTTAGAAAGCCATTCTTGTACTCTATGAGGCTGACTGCTTTTGGTTGGTCTGGTATGTGCTACAACCAGTGGTCCTGGGCACATGTTTCTATGTTCTTGTGAAGAAGGTAAGGGAGTATGGTAGGCTCCATTTACCCCGCTGTCCAGATCCATTTTCTGTTCTGCCATGCCTTACTCTATGTCCCAGGAGGTTTACCCTTTGGGATGGTATCACCAGGTTGGATTCAGGCAATAGGGATAGGGTGGGTGAGGAGAAGAAGCATGAAATTGAAAGGAAAGTGGAAAAAACATTTAGGAAAATTTTTTTCTACCAGACTTTCCTGTTTTGGTACAATTATGCATGACTGTGTCCCTTTATGTGCTCCCTCTCTCATTGGACTCTCTAGTTTCAGCATTTCCTAAGGGTGGTAACCCCTCATCTCAATGTTTTCCTTAAGTTTGCCTCAAGTTGGATACTATGTTATGTGGGTTCCAAGCCTGTGGATCATGCATCACGTAAGCCTACAGATAGTGCTGCTGGCTGTAGTTTTGAGGACAGAAAAGACAAAAGAATACACGGAATAGGTATCTATCACTGTGAAGGTAAACCACTAGCTTTTCCACTAGATAAACCACTAGCTTTATAGTCAACTTGTCACAAGAAGCCTATTGGTCTCTTTGAGAGATAAAATACACTGGTGATTCAAATTGGTTTCTGTTGCTAGCTGGTGGGCATTCAGAGGCAGCAATAACTAGTTTGGCTTTGGTAAGTGGAAATCTACACTGCTGGGTCCATGTCCATCTTGTACTCCATTTATTTAGCCATCAAAGCCAGTTCTGGGGTGGCTGATGACTGGCCAATGTTAACTGGTGGAGCCATTTTGTCTTCTTAGTTATTTACTGCCTCTTCTGTGGTGGATGCTCTCTGGTAGTGTTAACATATGACACAAAAATCTCCATACTTTGTGCCCATTGCCATATGGCAATCCCCATGCCTCTTCCCCAGACTCCTTGCCTGAGGAATGTATTAAATACGGTTCTTGTGGATGAGCAAATGCAATAAAGAAAATTCTAGTTTTATATAAAGTTGAATAGTTCAAGATGTTTACAAATGTAATAACATAGGTTGGTAAGTTTAATTAAAGTTGTGATTACTTAAAATTTAGAAAAATCATATTTTTTATTGTTAGAAAACACTGCAAGCCTTCTGTCAATGGTAGTATGATGCCAAGAGAGAGAGGAGGAGACTGAGAACTCTTTCCTGGGTAGTTACCAAGCCTGAGTCCTCATTTTAGCTAAGCACTGCCAACACAGGCATAGGAATGAACAAGATAAAACCAGGGTACAAAACCATATAGGTGTATGAAGCTAGAGAGGATATGACCTGAATTTGAGGCAAAGAACTCTCAGTAGTAGCTGCCAAACGAAAGCAAGAAGGATGAGCCCACTCTTTTAAACCTCTCTCTTCCTATCAGCTAGAATAGAAGGCTTCTGGGCCTTTGGAGTAAAGAAGCTTCTGGTTTGAGGAATATGCCATAAGGGACCCTGCTAAGGGCCTTATGAAAAGGCACAGTTGGAGCAAACAGCCTGCTGACAGTTGAGATTTGAATTTCAAATGTAGGAACTTCTGAAAGAAAAACAGTCTTAGTGCAACATAAATTGCTTCCAAACACTCAAAGACACAGCAGAAAGGGCAACAGAAAACCACATGAGGCAAAACAATTTTGATAAACTGTTATGGAATCTGTTCTCTTTTTTTTTTTTGTATCCTTTAGTGCCCTGCCCCCTTCCTGCCCTAAGTCACCAAAAGAAGCAGTGAAATTAATTGAAACTGTGCAGGAAGTTCTAAGAAGCTCTGAGGAAGCAGGTATATTTGAAAACTAGATGCTATGACTGAATCAACAGTCTCTGTTGGAGAAATATCCCGTAGAGAGAGAAAAAGTCGTGATTGAGTGTGAAGTCAGGTGGTCAATCGGTACGTATTTAACTGGTAAAGATGGAAGTTGTGTCCTGTTAATCAGCTTCTAAGCTCTCCCTAAAGGCCCAATAAGGTGCATGCATAGCAGTTAATCAGCACATGTTTTGTCATGTTTTGTCAATCAGTCTGCAATAGATCTCAGACACCTTAACTGAAAGAACCTTTTTATGCCTGGAAAAAAAAAACCCATTGGAGTATCTACCACTATGTGGCTAGGGTATGAAAGTGCCAACTGTATATGAGCCACATGCCCAGAAAGCACCAGAAGGTTAATTCTTTTCATAGAGAGGAAAATACAATTTTGTGGCCACATCTGAGGAACTCAGTAAAATGAGTTGGAGGGTGGGCTTTAGAATAAATTTGAAATGCACAGGCAGATTGCTGTTTTACCATGCCTGTTTACTTTGTGTTTATGTATCCCTACTGGTGACCCAGTCAAAGAGCAAATGTTGGATTCCTACATTTCAGGCTGCAGACATATTATTCTACCAGTGGGAAATAAGATTCTCACAGTCCTATTACAGGAAGCCAAATTGCTTCATCCCCAGAAGCCAGAGGATTTCACTAGCTAGCAGTGGGGAGCCCATACAAAGCTGTAATTTGCAATCTGAATCTAATTTCCAACCTCATCTAAAAAAAATGGAAATTAATATATTGAAGAAACTCACTGTATTACTAGCTAGCTTCCCCCCCAAATCCTTAAAATTTATGGGTAATCAATTTTTTAAAGAAAATTAGTTGGAGTTTAATCACTGTTTCCCAAATTCTTTTATTTTGAGTATACTAACTATGGTAAATATGGGTGAAGGTTCATCGTGCATATTAAGAAACAGTTCATCACATTACCCAAAGAAATGAGTACCTTTCAAATTTTACCAGCTTAGGAAAACAATTTTGCCTATTAATAAAAGTGAAAAATTAATGTGAATTCAGCCTAAAAATAGACTGGTAGGAGAGCACTATACCAAAGTGAGATTGAATATAGGGGCTGTCACTCCCGTGGATGGGGAGAACGATGTACATGAGAAAGGTCACACAGATCTAAGCTTTGGCTCCGCTCACCCGCACCAACCTTTTTCTAAAACTGAATTAATGAGCTGGCTACTATCTCCAGCTTCCCAACCATAACAAGTTCACAGTGGAGTGAAGGAAAAGAGCAAGGGAAATTCACAACTGAGAAATGTCCTCTCATAACTTGAAAGGTGCCCTGTAGGCAAGACAAGATAAGGATATTATTAGACACATCTCCCTTCAGTGGTGGAGCTTGGAAATGAAGGTATAGGGTTAGCCTCAAAAAGAAAGTGGCAAACAATACCAAAACCTCTTCTTTTTAATTTCCGCACTTCCTATTTTGCTTTCTGGAGCTCTTAACAAATCATGAGAATTGGCCAAGTTGTGTTTTTCCTTCCTTTACTTCTTCCCAGTCTCTGCCAAACACAAAAGCTAAAAAGCTGAGAAATGATCACGAGTTGGACAGAAGGCAAGGAACTGAGTCTGAATAATTTACCAGCTGTTATTCAGTTCTGGGTAAGTAGAGCCTGGAGGACACATACATGGTAGAGGTCTTGTGGGGCCTGAAGCTTATATAATTGCAGGGAAGGGAGTGGGAAGAGCATTTTTTTTTAAGAAAAAGAAGACCCATTTATGAAATCAATAATAGGTACAAAAGTATACAGTTATTCAGAATGAGAAATCACAAGGCATTACAATTTTTTTTAAAAGCTGAGAAATACTTTCACATCTAGGATGTGTTATTTCTTGTTTCACTTACTGCACTAATTCTTTTCTGTCCTTACCACCACTGGAGAGGCTGTTATTGGGACCTGGTACATAATTTGTGGGGTATAGTGCAAAATGAAACTCCATGGGTGCTTGGTTAAAAATTAAGAATTTCAAGATGGAGGCAGCAAAGCATTATTTATTTTTTTAAAAGATTTTATTTATTTATTTGAGAGAGAAATAGCACAAGTGGAAGGCAGATGGGCAGAAGGAGAGGGAGAAGCAGACACCCCAGCTGAGCAGGGAGCCTGACATGAGGCTCCATCCCAGGAGCCTGGGATCATAACCTGAGCCGAAGGACCGAGCCACCCAGGTGCCCCGACAGCAGAGCATTCAACCAAGCACTGGGCCCAACTGAATGTGAGGTCCTATGTGACTGCACGATTGCATGTCCATGAAGCAGGCCCTAACAGCATTGCAAAATACAGAAAAATAATACAAATAATGCAATATTTTTATTAATTATAGACTCACCTCCATGACAAGTTTCTCCTACATTTTCCTTTTTTTTTTTGGCTGCATATGCTTGATTGACACCTCATATGTTGGCTGTTTTGTAACATTTTTTAATTAAGAAGACTTGAAAGATAATTCTGTTTTTCCTTTAGCATGTTTGACTGGAATTTGTCTTTTTTTTTTTTCTTGGCAGCTTAGAAAAGTTTCTTTTAGCATCACAACTCATTATGTTTCAGTTTTTAGGATTATTGTCAATTTTGGGTAAACTATCGTTAAGTTTCTTTCCCATAGGAGCTGTGAGATTTGTTTTCCACAGCTAGACTTTGTGCCAACTGTATGCTTCTGGTACCAGGCTCTCTAGGACATGTTCACCTTACAGTATGACCCCTGGGGGAGTTGGCACAAGGGTGGGTGGTGGGAGTACTCCTTGAAGTCATTCCTTCATTAGAACTGCCAGCAGTAACATGGAAGTGATATCTCTAATTGATTCCCAAATTCAAGTTCCTCTTGACTGATTCCCAAGACACACATGGCCCCAATACCAACAGACAGGAGGAAAAATGTGATTAAGTTTAGGGGAGGGTGGAAGTCAAGGTGGAAAGAAATAGTACCCATAGCTAATTATCATTAAAATATCTCACTTTTGCAGATTTTATAACATGTGACATGGAAAGGGCCCATGCAAGTGTGACCCACATTAGTCTCTTAGTAAATCTGCTTCTGGTAGTAAAACATACCACATTGGCACTGGTAATCTACCCATTTAGGGTAAAATATTATGCCAGCTACAAAGCAGAGCTATGGAGCTGACTGTAATACAAACTGGGGGAATGGTGGTCATTATCTTTGTTAGAGGACAGGCGACTTTTACATTCCACATGGCAAGGGCTGCTGGCTGACCTTCCATGTTTTTTTTAGGAGCATGTTACCCCTTAGGTATTAAAGCAGACAGCAAGGGCTTGATGGGCAATGATACTGTAGAGTAAGATGGATGAAAAGCGCTTACTCATTTATTTGAAGTAAATGGCCACTTCTGAACAGATCATTTGGCATTTACTCCTAGAAAAGTGCTTGCAGATTTATTATACAAAGTGTTTCCCAGAAAACTAAAGTTCTACTCTGAAAGAAATATTTTACTCACTTCTCTAAAGGACTGGAATTACAATAACCAAGGATTGCACCTTGGAAAAGACTTAATTTGGCAATGCCCCTTCACATCATTAGACATCAGGTACCCAGGACTTCTCAGAGCTTAGCAGTGGGTGTGCTTCTCAAACATTGGTTTTACAATCCAGGTTCGAGAGACAGACAAAGGCAAGAGGCTATACAGAGAGGAAAGAGACTATAATGACAGGCCACCACAATGAAAGTGTCTTTAGAGTCAACTTTCAGTTCTTCGTGCTAGAGAGAGGAACAGTGATATGGACAGCTGAACATTGGGTAACCTGATAAGTTAGTTAGGGCCATGGCCTCACTCTCTGGGACAGATTCCATGGCCCCCCTTTCACCCCCATCCTTTTGGATTTCCCAGCTACCTTTGAGACTGAGGAGCTCTTCTTGAACTCCTTTCTTTCTTTGAATTTGCCTTCTCCACATACTCACCTGAACTCCTCTCGTGGTGAGTTTTTGTTCCCTCCATCTCCCTCTGTGCTCTGTGCTCTCACTGTGGTTCTTTCACCCTTTCTGCACCTCATGGATGCTCTCTGGGGCTTCTGTCACTTTAGCCTTCATTCCCTACCCTTCCAGTCTCACCAGATGGACGCACTGGCTTTTATAGTTTCAGCATGCCCAAGATTGTCCTTTTCATTCTGTCTCCCCAGTCTTCCTGGTCACTCTTGTCAAAGCCTTGGGTCATCTCTACTCTTCCAACCTCTACTTCTGAAATCTCCCTCTCAACTGTCCTTTTCTCTCCACTTCCTATAGCATTATTTTAGTGAACCTCATCACTGTTTCACTGATTAAAATAATCTCCTAATTATTCTCTGCTCAGCCCCTATCATTTTAATCTATTATAATAGAATAAGATTAAATTATTATAATCTTCTAAATATTTCTTCTAGTTACAGCTAGTTACACACCTTCCATAAATTCCCACTGCCATCCTTCATAAAGTACAAAATTCCTTGGTATAAGCTTTGGGACTTCTCATAATTTGACTTTAACACATCTTTCCAGCATTATATCATACAACTCTTCCTTATTCATCTTTTGATTTAGTGGAGGAGCAATAAAAGGACAATGTACAACACAGAGTCTCCATGTGGATACCTGAGACCTGCCTAAATTTTTTATTTTCCTCGAAGCACCAACTAATGTTTTGATGAGAGATTTAATGAGAAAGGACATGTAGCTAGGTTAATGGCTAAGGAAATGAACAGAGGGACTGGGCCAATAATGAGCACAGATGCTCTTAAAAGGAACAAGGTGGATACACAGGCTGGCCTCACCCATGGAATGGGTAAAGCCCTTGGAAAAAGCAACTCTTCAGTTAGTGGCAAGCTTTGCAAATGTCCCTCAGCACTGTTCCTGGAACACCGAAATCTTATAAAAATTGTTATTAGTGAACTGACAATTTCTGCCTTTCTTCCTGAAAGACAAGGAAATGCTCCAGAATACCTAACCTGACATGCTTTCCCTAGATCTATTATCTCTTTCTTTGCACTGATATTTTATGTCATCTTTTGTGAAAAGCTAATTTTAAGGCAGTTTTCTCCACATTATTTTTTCTCAGAAGAAGGTCTGATTATGTGGGGACATAAAAGGAAGTGAGGAAAATGCATTAGGCAAAACTAAGGCTAGGATATTAGGAAAAAAGTGGCATGGTGATAAAAGAGAGACAAAAATCACTTTCCTTAAATTTTTTTTGCTAACTTGTTGGAAGAGATATGGTAAGTCCATATATATTCTTGATTTTAAACATCCAAGCCCTATTTTGCTTTGCCTAATCTATTTACAACAGTTTCACATTTGTAATAAAGTTTACTTCTAACAAACTTATGTTGAGATCATACTCTATCCCTCTACCAGATCACACACACACACACACACACACACACACAACCCCACACACACTCACATATATTCACATATTTGAAGAAATGAGGTAAGTGGAGTCAGCATTTAAAGTTCCTTTAAAGTCTATTGTTTTATATACATATATTTTAATTAATGATTTTATTTTTTATTTTTAAAATTTTATAAGTTTATTTTAATTGTAGTTTAGTTAACACATAGTGTTATATTAGTAGCAGGTGTATAATATATTGATATATATTTTTAATTCATAGTGAATCCTCTTAGTTTAATCATATCGGCTTATACATAGGAAATGAGTTGTACTAGGAGGTACATGTAGGAAATGAGGTGCCAAGAGTTTTACCTTTAGGAGAGGGTATTTTGGTGTAGTTTGTATTTAATTAAACAGAAAAAAATTTTTTCACTTTGAAAAGCCACATGTATGCCTTAAAAATTAAAATACATGAACTTCTAGTTATAAAATAAATAAGTCATAGGCATATAATGTATAGCATAGGGAATGTAGTCAATAATATTGTAACAACTTTGTAGAGAGACATATGGTAATTAGGCCTATTTGTAATGTATAAAAACATTAAATCACTATGTTAAACACCTGAAATTAATATAATATTATATGTCAATTATAGTTTAATTTAAAAAAGGAGAAAAAAGGACAGTAAATTAAAGTATGTTGTGATTATTTGAATTAAAATAAAGGTCATTAAAAATTTCCCAGATTTAATCATTTAAACATCTTAAAATAATTTCAAAATTAAGAACACTAAAGTCATGTGTAATTATCTAGCCCGTTTAACCAAAGAAAATTAGTTTACCAACATTAAGTCTCTTACTGCCATTAGAAGTAAATTAAGAATGCTATTAAATTGGTTTTACAAATGGGTAAATTGAGACAGACAAATATCAAATGAATTTCCCAGGGTTATAGTCAAGTCAGTGGAAATTGGAACCTGTGGATTTTAATTAATTTTTTAAAAAAGATTTTATTTATTTATTTGAGAGAGAAAGAGAGCAAGTGAGCATAAGCAGGGGGAGTGGCAGAGGGAAGGGGAGAAGCAGACTCCCTGCTGAGCAAGGAGCCCCCCATGAGGAGCTGGATCCCAGGACCCTGAGCCGAAGGTAGATGCTTAACTGACTGAGCCACCAGGGTGCCCCCTTAATTTATATTTATATGGCTGTAATGATTATTAAAGTGTGTTATCCTAAACATACCAGTTAATTACATTAGTTGTATAAAGAAAATATACAAAATCTCTCTCTTTTGAGAATCATGTTTCTTCTCATAAACTTTTACAAAATATTAAGGCAAAATCAATATATTTCTCATGCAAAGCAATAAAAATATTTAAAAATTATTTGGGTACATAAAATGAAATTTTTTATTTGTGATAAGAATAGAAAATATTGATTAGTATAAAAACAGGTGAAATTTAAGATAAATATCAAGGAAAACCATGACCCATCTCTCTTTGATTGCCCCAGTCCACGAACATTATCAGCTCATGCTTTGCACCTTGGCTTTGAATTCTTTTATAGTGTCTGATCACTTGGGTATTCCCTTTCTGTCTTTGCTTTGGGATATTACTATTTTTAAGAGACCTTTTTTAGACTAATGTTAAATTTACAACAGGAGGTACAGAGATTCCTCATATACTCCTCTGCCCCCAAACATGCATTGCAACACCTCCCCGCCCCCCGGCCCCATGATCATCATCACTCACCACAGCCATACATTTTCTACCAAGGATGAAGTCACATTGACACACTGCAACCACTCAAAGTCCATAGTTTACCTTAGGGCTCACTCTTGGTGTTGTATACTCTACGGGTTTGGACAAATGTATAACAACATCTCCCCATCATTATTATACCATACAGAGTAGTTTCACTGTCCTAAAAATTATGTGTTCTGTCTATTCATCTCCCCATCATCCCCATCTCCCCACTATTGGCAGCCACTGATCTGTTGTCTTCATAGCTTTGCTTTTTCCAGAATATCATACAGTTGGAATCATATGGTATGTAGCCTTTTCAGATTGCTTTCTTTTACCTAGTAATATGCATTTAAGGTTCCTCTTTTTTCATAGCTTGATAACTCATTTCTTTTTAGCACTAAGTAATATTCCATTGTTTGAATATAACAGTCTATTTATTTATTCACCAACTAAAGGACGTGTTTTGGTTGCTTCCAAGTTTTAACAATTATGAATAAAGCTGCTATAAGCATACTTGTGCAGGTTTTTGTGCGGACATTAGTTTTTAACTCCTTTGGGTAAACACCAAAGAGCATAATTGTTAAATTAAATGCTAAAGGTACGTTTAGTTTTATAAGAAACCACCAAGCTGTCCTCCAAAGGGCTGTATCATTTTTCCAAAGTTGCTGTACATTAACACCAGCAATGGATAGTGTCTGTTGCTCCACATTCTCTCTAGCACTTGGTGTTGTCAATGTTACAGATTTTGGCCGGTCTAATAGGTGAGTAGTGGTATCTCGTTGTTGTTTAAATTTGCAATTGCCTGATAACATATAATGTGGAACATCTTTTTATATGTTTATTTGCCATCTGTATATCTTCTTTAGTGAGGCGTCTGTTAAGGTTTTTGGCCCATTTTTCAATCAGGTTGTTTGTTTTCTTATTGTTGAATATTGTGTTTTTTTCCCCCTATATTTTGGATAATAGTTCTTTGTCAGATGTGTCTTTTTTAAAAAAAGATTTTATTTATTTATTTACTTATTTGAGAGAGAGAGAGAGAATGGGCAGGGGGGAGGGAGAGGGACAAGCAGACTCCCCACTGAGCAGGGAGCCTGATGTGGGGCTCAAGACTAGGACCCTGGGATCATGAGCCAAAGGCAGAAGCTTAACTGACTAAGCCACCCAGGCGTCCCTCAGATGTGTCTTTTGCAAATATTTTCTTCCTTTCTGTGGCTTGTCTTTTTATTCTCTTGACAGTATCTTTTGCAGAGCCGAAGTTTTTAATTTTAATGAAGTCCAATTTATCAATCATTTCTTTCATAGATCATGTCTTTGGTGTTGTACATAAAATGATATCACCATAGCCCAGGTCATCTAGGTTTTCTTCTATGTTGTCTTCTAGGAATTTTGTAGTTTTGCGTTGTACACTTAGGTCTATGATCCATTTGCTTTGTTTTTGTGAAGGGTATAAAGTCCACGTTTAGATTCATTTTTTTGCATGCTGATGTCCAGTTTCTCCAGCACCATTTGTTGAAGAGAGTATCTCTGCCGCATTGTACTGCCTTTGCTGCTTTGTCAAAGATCAGTGGACATTTATTTATTTATGGGGGTCTATGCCTTGACTCCCCGTTGTGTTCCATTGCTGTATTTGTTAAGTCTTTCATCAATACCACACCATCTTGATTACTGTAGCTTTACGGTAAGTCCTAAAGTCAGGCCGCATCAGTCTTCCAACTTTGTTCTTCAGTATTGTGTTGGCTATCTTGTGGCTTTTGCCTCTCCATATAAACTTTAGAATCTGTTTGTTAATATCCAGAACATAAATTGCTGGGATTTCAACTGGGATTGCATTGATGATATAGATCAAATTAGGAAGAATTAACATCTTGATAATATTAAGTCTTCAGACCCAAGAATATGGAATATATTTTTATTTATTTAGTTCTCTGATTTCATTCATTGATATTATTATTATTTTTTAATTTATTTTTAAAATTTCATTTGAGAGAGAGAGAGCGCACAAGCAGGGGAAGGGTCAGAGGGAGAGGAAGAAGCAGACTCCCTGCTGAGCTAGGAGCCTGACGCAGGACTTGATCCTAGAACCCTGGGATTATGATCCTAGCTGAAGGCAGACACTTAAAGAGCTGAGCCACCCATGTGCCCTGATATTTTTTAAGACTTATTTATTTATTTCAGGAAGAGAGAGAGAGATTGTGCATGCGTGCATGAATGGAGGGAGGGGCAGAGGGCAAGAATCTCAAGCAGACTGCCCCCACTGAGTGCAGAGACCGAGGTATGGCTTGATCTCACGACCCATGAGATCATGAGCTGAGCCGAAATCAAGAATTGGCCGCTTAACTGCTGAGCCACCCACGCACCCCTATCATAATAGTTCATTATATAAAATAGGAAGTGATTTTACAACATCCACTTTCCTTATTCTGTTTAGCCTTGTTTATAATGGGGTAAGCATTTAACAATATATAAACTTGTTATAGAACAAGAGTCTCAAGGAAGATGGCTATATCATGATGCTTTACTTAAAGGCTTAACTTTGCATAGAGGTCAAAAGAGCACCAAGATTTTAAAAATATTTTTCTTTTCCAGGGTGGGCAGTATAAGATAATATTAAATTGAGCAAATCTAATCCACCAGGTTATCAGACCATTAAGAAACAAATAAAACAAAACAAAGCCACTAGGACTTTATCTGCATTCCTCAGTATTATTTCCCTGGAAACCCAGAAGAGAAACAGCCTTTGTTTACCCTCTCACTTCAGATCATGTCCCCCTGGGTACCCATTTTCACAACACCCTGGACCTTTGCCTCTTGGTCCTTAAGCACAGTTGCAATGATATACTTATGAAATTAATGTCTAACTGCACCTTTAGACAGTAGTCCCCCTTCGGTTGTATCTCTGGCTCAGTGCCAGGCTCTTAGTAGATACACAGTAAATATTTTTTTGAATGAATGTATTATACAATTATGGGTTGGCTGTACTATACCATATGATAATTCTTATAATGGAAAAAAAACTTTTCGATAATCTTTAGAACTGGCACAAATGTAAGAAGTGCAGTAAGTTTCAAGATAAAAAATTGTTGACTATCACACAAACTTTGCAGTTGATTTCAGATTCCTTCTGGGAACCAATTTGCTAAAGGAAATGACTGTCTCCTGTTTATTTCCTCTTATGTATTAATTTTGTTCTATGTTGTGTCTTTATTTTCTTTCTTCTGTCTTCCAAAATCTATTATTTGATTTTCTCTAAAGACAACTATGCAATGAGTTCATGCAAATACTGTTTCTAAATTACTCAATTTTTGGTGAACAAATATAGAAACAGAAACTCCAGGGAAAATCTATTATACATTTTTTTTGATCAGTGTATAAACCTTTTTATTCTTTTAACATCTAAAACATTGTTGGGGCTATTTATAATTCCGTATTTAACAATTCAACCTCTGAAAACTAACTCTCTTTAAGACACATTTACAATTGCTCCCTATCAATAAAATTATTACCTTTAATTGACAGAAATCTGTTTGGTGAATCATAGCTTAATTTAGTACCTATCCCTAGTATTTAGGTTTGAACCTTGGATTTACTGTGGCATTGGGGTCCCCTTATCACTATCAATAAGAACCTATACAATTTTATTTCAAAATGTTTTCAAATGAGTTTCAAAATCTTGTCACATTTAAAGAGAAATGTGGGAGCTTTAATGAAAGAAACACACTGTTTATAACATGCTGGGCAGATGAAAACAACATCCATTTCAACTGATAAAAAAACATAACATGGGAGGGATTTTGGTCAAAGGATTTAACCAAGATGATTACATAATGTGAGGAAGAAGGAATGAAGACTAGGAAAAACAAAAAGGTATTTTGAAAACTGATATCTCAACCTCTAATATAGGCTTATACGTCCCTGAGACAAGTCAATCTCATGCTCCTCTGGCTCTCAGAAATGTCATACTATGAAGAAAGATGCAAGGATGTTAATTTGCTCCAAGGTAAATTTAAAAAATTATTTATGTGGGGCACCTGGGTGGCTCAGGTCCCAGACACCATCCTCTATTTTGTCCAACTTTAACAGTGAAATTAGGGTAAATTTTGGGTTTATGCAAACTTCAGATCTCTTCAAAGCAGGCCAAGCAAACTCTCAAGGTGATGACTCACAAGAGAAAGTATCCAGGAAGGACAGCCTTCTTTAACTCCACCTGATGATCCGGTCCTACCCACTGAGAGGCCGGGCAACTACAAAGGCCTTCAGAAAAAAGTGCTCAACTCTAGCCCCACTGAAGTGATTTGACTAGTGTTGCTGGAAACATGGAAAAAATAGCAACCAGGAGTAACTTCATTCCTTTAATAAAATCATTTCATTCGAGAAACATATTGTGTGGCACACCTGGGTGGTTCGGTTGGTTGAGTGTTCAAGTCTTGGTCTCGGCTCAGGCCTTGGGCTCATGGGTTCAGGCCTCACGTTGGGTTCCATGCTGGATGTGGAGCATACTTAAATATATATATTTATTTATATTATATAGTGGCTTCCCCCATGTAACAGACATAAATAATTTTTACAAAAGATTTTGTTTATTTGAGAGAGAGAGAGAGGGTGAGCATGAGTTGGGGGAGGAACAGAGGGAGAGGGAGAAAGAAAATCTGAAGTAGGTCCACTCAGAGTGCAGAGCCTGAGGCGGGGCTGGATCTCACAACCCTGAGATCATGACCTGAGTCAAAATCAAGAGTTGGACGCTTAACCAACTGAGCCACCCAGGTGCCCCTAAAATGTTTTAAACAGAGGTCCTTGGCTTTGCAAATGATCAGAAAAATAGTGAAAATATTACCCTGAAAAAGAATGGATTTTATTCAAAAGAAAAATTACCAGGGACATGAATAGTAGCACAGAGCTTCCATGTTGCATCCACAAGACACCTTTGTTCTATGCAAACAGCTGGACTTTCTTTCACTGGCTGATCTTGGACTAGAGAGGTCTTTATTATGCAGTTCATTAAGGATGACAAGGTTTCTAAAAATTCCACTGAGGAGTCTTAGATTTCATTAATTAAGGCAAACATTTACTGAATGCTCATCATGTGCTGGCAATTTGTTAGCTGCTGAGGACTCAGGACAAATATAATGTTGTCTTTGCTGGGGAGTAGTAACCCACTAACTAAAAGCTCATAAAAAGAACATGTGGTGCCTGGTACGTACTTACATAGTATAAAATTAAATTTTTGTTTTTTCTGTAATAAGCATTACATCTTAAATTCTAAAAGAGAAATCAATTCTTCTTTACAAAAAATAATATTTTTCCTTTATAGACAAAGCATTCCCATTCTGGAATTATAATAGTTCTAGGTGTCTGGGGTGACAGAGACCTAGAAACTTCAGAAGCCGAAGTCAGGAGCGAACAGCTCTATGGAACAATGGTGTTTTCAAGTAAAGTTGGAGTTTCCAACAATGGTGCTGGCTCTCCCCTTGTCCCAGGAGTTCATGCAGAAGCTGAGTACGTGTGTTTCAGGGTAGAAATATAAATAAGCTTCCAAATAAGGAAGAAGTTACATTTGGTGAGCTCTCAGATCCCTTCCTCCTCTAATAATTTATCATTCTAAATCCTTGGATTAGGATGAGTGTTGTGTGTTGTGAAACTGTAGTGCTACTGGGAAGTGAAACGAGTGTGGGAGAAGTTAGTTGTCAAATATATATGGCAGTAAGTCTCGTTAATTTAGTTTTCACAGACTCTCTATTACCCTGCGTACCTTACAAAATTAATCAAAGCAATGAAATAATGACATTATTTGTTAAAAGAAACCTTTAAAATACCTTTATCACAGACCAGAATGGTTAAAATTCATACCTGGTTTCTAATTTAAGAGTAGAAAGAGGGCCTCTTAGAAAATGGGGATGACTAGGTAGTAATACACACTCTTGTAAATGAAAATCAAATCATCATAGTGGTGAGTTCATAAACATTCAGGATACCCTAGGGAGGTTTGACAAAATGAATTGTTACAGCCTACTTGATATTACATAAGGAAACATAAAAATTTATTTAATAAAACAGAGGTTTAGAATATTTTAAATGTTTTTTTTTTAGCTGCAAAAATGAATTTTTGAATCTAGGTAAGTCAGGATAGTATATTTTGTGTAAAATTAAATTTTCATGTTTGTGGTTTTTAGAAGCCCCTAATAGAGGTGTGAGCTCAGCAATACTGTACCCTTAGTAAATGTAACTAACAGCACTGAAGAATGAGAACAGTCCTAAATGAGATATTTTCCCCTCAGATATGGTATAATCAGATTTTCACTCGTGTGTGTCATTGCTTGTGCCAGACCACTGCACAGCCCACAGTGGGTTCTCAGAAAAGAGAGTTTAATATTAAATGAAAACATTTGCTCTCTCTCTACTCATGACTTTCATTTAGTCTCTCTTATCTACTAATCTATGCTCGGCCCCCTTCAATTCTTTTAACCATTTGGTTTGGGGATGCATTGTTGAGACAAAGGCAGATGATTTATGCCAGCTGCTCTTTCTTACCCTACAACCAAATAATAAAATGAAATTAACAATGGCTGGTGAGTGAGTCTATTTGAAAACCGAACAGCCCTGTTATTTCTGTGGCTCATGCAAACCAAACACCTAATTTAATGGATGGGCATCTCAGTCCCTTGCTCTCATGACTCAGGGTCACTCTGGGATTTTAGTGCTGGAGGAAATCATAAAGATCATACAGACCAGTGGTTCCCCAAACTGGCTCTGTTTTAGAGTCACCAGAGGAGCTTGTTAAAAATTTGTATTAAGGAGGGCACGTATTGCATGGAGCACTGGGTGTTAGACGCAAACAATGAAGCATGCAACACTACATCAAAAACGAATGAGGTACTGTATGGTGACTAACATAACACAATAAAAAAAAAAAAGAGAGAAAAAAAAACTTGTATCAGAACTCACTCCAGATCTAACAAAGTAGAGTCCCAAGCTTTAGACTGGCAATTTCCCCTGGTGATTCTGGTATGGGGACCCATAGTCTGGTTTTACGTCTTTACTTCACAGAGGTCTAGAGGGATTGTGGACTGTGTGTCATGAATAAATTTAGATTTAACGGAATTAAATGACTTGTCCAAGGGTTTGGTAGTAACAGAATTGGGACCAGAACCCATGTGTGCTTGATTCCAGTTTTCTTTTCATACCACTAACCATTGCTATGGCCAACATCATTAGAGAGCACAAAATTTATATCCATTTGTGAATAAAAAAGTGCCCAGAAGTGTACATGGTCAGGTGGGCACACATACCTAAGATCCTTTGAGGTTTTTTTTTTTTTTTTTTTAAAGATTTTATTTATTTATGTGACAGAGAGACAGCCAGCGAGAGAGGGAACACAGCAGGGGGAGTGGGAGAGGAAGAAGCAGGCTCACAGCGGAGGAGCCCGATGTGGGACTCGATCCCAGTACGCCGGGATCACGCCCTGAGCCGAAGGCAGACGCTTTAACCACTGCGCTACCCAGGCGCCCCTCCTTTGAGGTTTCTAACTGCCTTTGATACATCTTTCTCCAATTCTTTCCCTCAACATTTTAATCACCTCCTTGACAGAGTTCCTTGAACTCCATCTCCTTTTTGGCTATTTAATTCAATCTCTCTTAAGGCTTACAAAGGCCATTAATCTATTTTCACTCTTTTTGTACCAAGACTGTTAATCACAGTAGGGCTGGTTATTGTGTTGTCTCACTACCTTCTGTTCTGTTCCTGTCTTCTAGTCTGGTGACTAGACATTTAGGCTTAGGTCCCCTATATTTATTTTCCAAGTGGTTTATCTTTTCCCTTATTATTTCCATGCCTTTCTATGTTTTCATCGACCTTTGAGATATTTCTTCCCCTTCATTTTGTAGTTCACTAATTTGGTTCTCCATAGGAAACTTCTTGTCCTTCAATTCATCTACTGAATGTTTTAGTCCTTAAATGTTTTGCCTTAAATATCTATGTGTCTCTCTATAATAATTATATATCTAACATATATAATATATATTTATTAATAGGAATTGGTTCATGTGATTATGGAAGCTGAGAAGTCCAAGATCTGCAGTTGGCAAGATGGAGACCCAGGAGAGCTGATGGTATACTTCCCATCCAAGTCTGAAGGCCTGATCACCAGGAGAGCCGATGTATAAGTTCCAGTCAGAGTCTGAAGGCAGGAGGAGACTGATATCCCAGCTTGAAGATGGTTAAGGCAGAGAGAGAATTCTTCCTTTCTTTCTCAGCCTTTCATTCTCCTCAGGCCTTCAAAGCACTGGAAGAGGCCCACTCACAGCAAGGAAGGCAATCTGCTTTACTCAGTCTACTGATTCAAATCAGTAGGGTTGAAAAATCAGGGTCGAGAAACACCCTCACAGAGACATCTAGAAATAATGTTTAACTAAATATCTAGGTACTCCATTGCCCAGTCAAATTGATAAGTACAATTAGCCATCACAAGTGCCATCAACTTGGTGCCAATTTGCACCTTAACAGACACTCAGCCTCCAAGTAAAGACAGTAACAAGGCCATAATCTGAGTAACATGATACAACTATACAGTGTACCACTGGAAACACACTAGTCCCTTCCTCAGAAGAGGCTACTCCCTAGACCTGCCTGTCACTTTACTAAGGATGAAAATAGGGAACATTTACAACTGTTTTTAAGCACAGAATTTGATTCTTTCACCGCAGTATAGTGCCAGTAGTAGACATGCTGTTACTGTCTGCAGCAAACATAGTGACCTGTATCTCAAATATGGGATGTCACTGTTTACCTGTTTTTCTACAAGTACTTCTCTAATGGAACCCAGTTAATTACGAGCTTCACAATCATCTGACCCAACTATGATTCCTTCTCTGGCCGTGGAGCCACCACTGACTGGGACTGAGAGCAGTTAAGAAAGTATATGTAATAGTAGGGTGACCTGTGTACTGTGCAGTGTGTGGGGGGGTAGGTATGAGCAGCATCCGTGGTAGGTCCTGCAGAATCAGTGGGACTGTGGGCTCCATGGCCTGCAGACTCAGCAAGAGTGTGACAAGGACTGGGTCCCTGCTCCCTGACAGTGCCTGTTCAGAAAGAGTCAGGAGTTCTGCGTCTGGGCACTAACCTCTATCTCGTTTTGCTCCTTTAGTCCCTCCAACATATTTGCAACCAATTCTCTGGTATAATTCTGTTTTAACATTGTTCTTACTGATCACTCCATTTGAAATATACAGAAAGCTTTCTCTTTCCCTGGCTGGAAACTGATTGACATATTCAGGTAATGAAACTTGTAGAAAGGAGTCTTATTTATAATGAAGTTGACTGTGTTAAGGTAAGAAAAATAGAAGATTCCTCATAAGTTCATCAAACAGAGCTATGGGTCTTTATTTTTTTTATTTTTTTATTTTTTATTTTTTTTGAGCTGTGAGTCTTTAAAGCCATGCTTCATAGAAAATCTGCCATGAGCCGATTGTTTATTCTGTGGCCCACGTTAAGGTAAACTCACTGTGTGATTTCCTCATGTTGCATATCTTCTTTCTGGCTCCCCTTCCCCACTTGATAACCACCCTGTCTCTCACGGAGGCCATTCAGTGTGAAGACAGCTTGAATCTCAACAAAAAAGTGAAATTACATAAAACACTGTATCGGTCACTTATACTATGACCGACTAGTAGAACAATTACTTTTAGTGCATGGTTATCTCCACTAAGTATTTTCTTTTTAAGCATTTAATCTCTAATTTGGGATTAAAAGCTTTTCCCATTAAAGGCATTTTAGGCATCAGTAAGATATTTTGTGTCCATGTACACCCCAGAGGATGCTGCGGAACCACAGTATTAGCAGAGCGAGCTCGAGGGGACCTGGATGACTCGTCTGCGATGTAGCTGCTTTTGTGTGAGTGTCACCCTGCTGCCCAGGGAAGACTGGGAAAGCGCGAATAGCGCCCTTAATCATTCATTCATGGGAAACGAAGAGTTGTTGGTCATGTCTATAGCAGATCCTGTGCTCGGCACTTTGGAGACAACTGTGATTTCGAAGACAGACACAAATGACACGGCATATTAGTTGAGAGTGCAGTGATCTGCCTCCTTGGAGCTTTGGCATCTTGAGCGGGTGATCCTGAGTCTCAGTCTCTTCATCTACGGCGTGGGGGAAACTCGGATGTGCGCTGCAGTGAGCTGGGCCTAGTTTTCAACCCCTCCCCTCCAGACCGCTGGGGGCAGAGCATTTTACATCCCTTTATCCCCTACCTTGCCTCAATACAGAACTGCCTAGTAAGCCCTGAATTGAACACAATTCCTTTCCTCCTCTCTTGGATTCAGAGTGTCTAGATGTTTCTTTGTATTTTTCAGATACAGAGATTTCTGAGTTTCCAGATACATACATATATATATAGTATGTGCATATATATACATGCAGTCCTATTTAATGATCTTTTTCTTTTTTTTTTTTTTAAGATTTTATTTATTTATTTGACAGAGAGACAGCCAGCGAGAGAGGGAACACAAGCAAGGGAAGTAGGAGAGGAAGAAGCAGGCTCCCAGCAGAGAAGCCTGATGCGGGGCTCGATCCCAGAGCGCCGGGATCACGCCCTGAACCACCCAGGCGCCCCTCAACTTTCTGTCTTATCACCCAATTTAGCACATTCTTGGATTTAATATGGGATTTCCAGGTAGGATCTGGGGAAATGTTGGTGGCAGTTGTATATTCAAAACTTCCCAAATTAGCCTTTAAAATATAAAAGAACGAAATAAGGTCAAATTGCTGCTGGGAATATTTATATAACACTATACTCGTTTTTGAAATTAAAATAAATGTCTCTTCTAGCATATAGGCCTTAGTTAGGGATTTTTATAGCTATTTGACATCACTTTAATTTACAAAACAGACTCTATTTCCTGGTATTTGGATTTGTGCTTGCAGGCTCTTACGGTCAGTGACCCCCTAGAGCAGAGTCTGAGAAAAAGGCTGGCTTAGGTAGTTGATGTGGGACGTGAACTTGGAAGTGAAATGGGAAAGCCCAGGTGAGAATGCACCCCTGGGTCAGCACTGCTTTAGGTGGCTGAGGCTTGATGCCCCCAAAGTCCTTTTGGCATCAGGTAGGATTCTTATCAGAATTGCCCACCTGAGGAAAGAATGGGAGAAGCGTTTGTTCATCCCGGCCCCCACTGGTTGAGGGTTGCCCATAGGGTATTTAACCCCTTGCAGGTTCCTCTTGCACATGTGTGGGACTGAGTGGGCACCAATGCCAGTGACGGTGTGCATGCTGGAGGAGAGATACTGTTTAGGTGGCAGTGGGCAGAGCCCCTGAGGAACTGTCCCCAGGGCTGTGGCTGCACTCAGAGGAGGCCAGGGAGGCTGTGGGGACAGATACCAGAGTGAACAACATGGGCTGCCAGTATTTAGTTTAGAAAAAAATTTAGATCAAATAGGACAAAAATTATTCACAAGGAAAATAATCCTGCTTGAAGATGATATGCTTTTCTTGACTGCTAATATCTGTATTTCTATACTTGGTATAAAGACAACGAATCAGAATTGGAGAGATCATTGAGTCACTTAATTAAATATAATAAATCTGATGTTTTAACATTAGGTAGGGTGATTAATTCTGCATTCCCGTATCTAGCCTCATTTGGAACACACCCCTGGGGCACTTTATTCTTCCATTTATAAATTATGAACTCAACGAACCTAATATTTTGCTGATAATGGGTATATAATACATTAAGTCTTGCTTGCTTTAAACGGATATTCTTTTTAATGGCAATTAGGATGGGGAAAAATGTCCTTTGTTATGGTCCATCTTTATTTTCAGGCTTTCTTATAGTTTAGCTTAGTAATTATAGGGTCATTAATACAATACGAATGCAAAACCCTCACAAATCTGAACAAAACAATTATAAAAATGAAAAGAGGAATGAAAGCTGAAATGAAAAGATATGGCAAATGAGGAAAATGAGCGTTTTTCAAGATAACTACAAAAAATGGATTTAGAGAAAAGGATACAGAAAGAAATCCTTGCATTGACACATCAGGAAAGCTATTCTGTGTTGCTTTGACTTTTATGCCAGTCCAAGCCCTCAATGGCTTCCTGTCATTTTTAAGAACAAGCTCACAGCAAATCATTCAAGGACCTCCACAAGCCAACCCCAGTCCACCTTTTCAAGCCTGTTTCCCAGAGGTCACTTGCAGGAACATTCTACTGAAACCCATCTAATCCGAGCACTCTACAAATATTAGCTCATTTAATCTGCATCCATATCTGCGAGGTACTGAGGTGCACACAAGGAAGTTACCTGCCCCAGATCAGCAGCTAGCAGGTGGCGGAGCCAGGATTCAAACCCAGTCTGGCTCCTGAGTCTGGGCTCTCCACCATCACATCCCGGGCTGCTGGCCTGCCCTCCCGACTTGCCCTGATAGCATTCTACTGCGCCTTTGCTTTCTCTCATGGAGAATGTGCTCTTTCCTTCTTTCTACCTTTAAATCCTACTGGCCCTTTAAGGGCAAATTCTGCCCTCCTCCACAAAGCCTCCCATGGCTAGACTGGTCCCAGTCCTCTTTTTTGAATTTATCGAGTTCTTTTAATTGGCAGAATGCATTTAGCACCTGTCACCTCTAGTTGTCACTGAAAATTATCTGCTGGCATATGCACATTTTTCCCTAATTCAGGCATACCCTCACTGAAGATAGGCCAGGACCTTCTTTTTTGCTCTTAAAAATAAGTAGCTTTCACTTTGTGGCAGAGTCAAAGATCATGGGGCCGGAACTCCAGGGCAGGATGCCAGGGCGACTTTGGCGTGCTCACCTTTATGGGTTTCCTTGTAGCACCTACTACTACTTATGCTTTGTGCATAGTCAGTCCTCAGTATTCACTGACTTGAATTAAAGTTGAGAACTGTGATGATTTGAACTGCCATGATTTCATTTCTATTATTTATTCCAATGAAAGTTTAATGTATATTCCATATTTCCAAATAAATGCGGACTGGCAATTTTAACACCATATACGACAGGTGATTCTAAAAGTGCTCAGAACTGCAATGTGGCACTGGAAAGTTTCCCTATTTTCCTTTTATATGTAGATATTGCAAATTTCCAGTGGCCACATGAGAGTATTAATTATAAATATGTGGATATATATATATATATAGCACATATACATTTTCATACACAAACTTCCAGTGGTTCTTCAGAAGGGAAGATAGAGACATAGTTAAAATAAACAAAAATGGCATCTCTTGCCCAGCTCTTGCCTGACACACTTGGTCTGAAAGCCAAAAATGTGTCTGTCTAGAGCCTGGCACGTTGCTGGGTCTAGTTTACCTCTCTGTGCTCTTGAAATCAGCAATTACCAGAGTGAGGAAAGGCAGGTGACCTTGGGAAGCTGGCAATGAATTTGGGAGGGCAGTTTTCTCACATCGAATTAACAGTCTGAATCTCAGCCCCTTCCTATCTTTATAAAGCTTAAATGTGTTTATTGAGGCCCATCTGTCGAAAATAACAATGGAATTAAAACCTATAGGTTTTTGCCTGCATGGGAGTGACCACAGCATGTGAGCCATATCCTTTGTCTCTGATTCACATTTACCTTTCTCCTTCACTAGAGAGCCCTTTGGGCAGAGGCCTGCTCAGACACCGCAGTCAGGCCCAACCAATCCCGGAAACCCTGTGTAACAACCACCGTCAACAGCCAAGAAATGGCTCTTTCCTAGGGTAGTTTCCTGACCCCACAAATATGTATGTGGTAAAGGTTCTTTTCTTTGATGTTTGATTATATCCTTATTCTTCTACCTCTGTAGCAGTTCCTCTGAAATTATATCACCTTAGATAAAATAAACAGCTCTGAACACAGGGTCTGAGCTTAGTAATTTTTCCCACACATCCTTTGTGGGAGAGGTTCTCCTAGAGAGAAAACAGCCTTGCAGATATGTAGGAAAGAACATATGTAATTCCCAACTATGAATTAATGGAAGAAGAGAATTTATTTACTAACTTTCCACATCTTTGATAACCTGTAGGAAATTAAGTTATCTTGAAAGTCTAACAAATTTTTATTTTGGGCAGCATGATTTGGGGGGGGGGGTGGTCAAAATTATTGACCTTAGGAAGGAGTACTCCTCAGCTATTCTAACTAAGGGGGTGTGACAAGGAAGATGTTTTCCACTGGCTACTAGGAATGTGTGTATGTGGTGAGGGTGGGTGGAGTGGTAAGGGTGGGAACTTAATTATTTCTCTTGATTATTTAACTTTATTATTATTTTATCTACAATTTAACTTTACATAAAGAAACTTTCTTGGTAGCAATAGGCATACCTATTAAAAAAATGAAGACTAATTGTATCATCCAGGCTTTTCAAACTATCTACTATTGATGTGACTCATCTGGGATCTTTGTGTTATTTAGTTTTTAATTTAAAAAAATTTTTTAAAGATTTTATTTATTTATTTGAGAGAGAGAGAGAGAGACAGAGATAGAGAGAGCACAAGTGGGGAGGAGAGGAGGAAGCAGGCTCCCCACTGAGCAAGGAGCCCTAAGCCGGGCTTGATCCCAAGACCCTGGGGTATTGACCTGAGCTGAGGGCAGACGCTTTACTGACTGAGCCACCCAGGCCCCCCTCACCTGGGATTTTGATACAAAGCAGATCTGGAGTCAGTGGGTCCAGTAAGGAACCTGTGATTCTGCATTTCTTTCTTTCTTTTTTTCTTAAAGATTTTATGTATGTATGTATGTATGTATATATTGAGAGAGAGAGAGAGAGCGTGCATGTGAGCAGGGAGAATCCCAAGCAGACTCTGTGCTGAGCATGGAGCCCCACATGGGGCTCGACCCCACAACCCCGAGATCATGACCTGAGCCAAAATCAAGAGTCGGTCACTCAACCGCTCAGCCGGCTGAGTCACCCAGATGCCCTGATTCTGGACAGTGAGGCCTGTGCTGCTACCCTTGCCTCCAAACCTTGGGAAGTAAGAAGCCACACACAAGGCAGCCTAAGCCTTTACTTTTTAAAACATGTCATCATTATGGCAGCATTTGTATTTTTTTTTTTTTTTTTAGCCCATCTAGGGTGAGTTTTGCATAGGCAATAATGGTCTCTCTTCCTAGGGTTAGTGTGAGGATTCAGTGGTATCAGCCCTTGCTACTCAAAGTGTGGTCTCTAAGCCAGTAGCAGCACAGCCACCTGGGAGCTTACTAGAATTGCAGAAACTTTGACCCTACCCCAGACTGACTGACTCATCTGTATTTTATTTTATTTTTTATTTTTAAAGGTTTTATTTATTTATTTGAAGGACAAGGAGCATGAGCGGGGCGGGGAGGTGGGGAGCAGACGCCTGTCTGAGCAGGGAGCCGGTTGGGAGGCTCGGGCTCTGAGGCTCAATCCCAGGGCCCTGAGGTGGTGACCTGAGCTGAAGGCAGACACTTAACTGACTGAGCCCCTCAGGTGCCTCTCATCTGTGTTTTAATAAGATGTGGAGGTGATGGTGTATGCATTAAAGTTTGAGAAGCACCGGGGCACCTGGGTGGCTCAGTCGTTAAGCGTCTGCCTTTGGCTCAGGGCGTGATCCTGGTGTTCTGGGATCAAGCCCCGCATTAGGCTTCTCTGCTGGGAGCCTGCTTCTTCCTCTCCTGCTCCCCCTGATTGTGTTCCCTCTCTCGCTGGCTGTCTCTCTCTCTGTCAAATAAATAAATAAAATCTTAAAAAAAAAAAAGAAAAAGTTTGAGAAGCACGGATGTAGTCCAGACCGAGTAATTGGTGTGGAGTAAGCGCTCAGTAGATAGTAGCCATTACCCTTGAGTTCTTAAAACCATGAGTTACGTATATTTTTCTTCCCATTTTACAGGTGAAGAGACTGAAACACAGTAACAGGGCTAGATTCTAACCTAGATCTTTCGATTCCAAAGCCTGTGTCCTTAATACTAGAAACCTTTTCCCAAAAAGAAAGTGAATTTCTTGAGTAGTAAAGGCGTTGCTGCCTCTCACCTTGCCTTCAGCTCCCCTTATCTGTCAGCTGCAAAGGGAACCTTCCTGTTGAAAGTCCGATGTGCTTTTCCCCAATCAGAGTACCCCTTGTTCCTTGTCCTGCACACTTATATTCCAGGAAGGTTCAACGGAAGCCTATGTGCTATGTTAATCTCCCCAGAGGTATTTGCTTTCATCAGGGTTCTCTGAATGTAATCTTTTGCTCCAAAAATGTACTCCCGTGGGGAGAATTCTAGACTGTGTAGGATCGGTGAAGATGTATTTTAGTACATGTCTGTGCGTGTGTGTGTTGGCAGTGGCTGTGGGCTGCGGAGACCTCTCCTGGCATCCCTTAATCCCAACTCTTGGCAGACACTGGCTCCATTCATATGTAGGACCTGGGTGAGACTCACAGTAGTCCAGATTTTGGAGAGATGTTTCTATCGGGAAAAATCAAATCACAAATGAAAGTGGGAGGACAAGGAGAAGAAAGGTGTATCTGGACTGTGGCTCTGAAGTTTGACCAGAAATGTCCAGGACACAGAAGGACAGTGATTTTGGGGCCAGAGGTGTAGGTGAATAGTTGTATCATGGAGACTAATTGTGTCACCCTGATTATGCCATTTTAAAATTTAAATTAGATTTTTGTTTCTGATTTGGCTTTCAAGTTTTTAGAAACAGGCTAATAGGCTTACTAGGTAGAGTTAGCTGTGTGTCTTGATCTAAATTGCTTTATACCTAACTTGAGGTCCTTTTCAATTTACTCCTGTTTCTCACCTCATGGGCACTGATTGATTTAATTTCTTTCTGCATTTTTGCTAATAGGATGGACTTGCTGATTCTCTTTAGGTCTGTTTTGATATGATAGCTTCATTCAAAATTCGGGCTTTTAGGGGGTGTCTGGGTGGCTCAGTTGATTAAGTGTCTGACTCTTGATTTTGGCTCAGGTCATGATCTCAGGGTCCTGGGATCGAGCCCCTCAAAGAGCTCTGTGGTCAGCTCAGAGTCTGCTTGTCCCTCTCTCTCCCCCTTGTCCCTTCCCACCATGTCCCTTCCCCCACCTGCATGCTCTCACTTTAAAATAAATAAATCTTTAAAAAATAGAATTGGGGCTTTTATTTAAATTTTTTGTTTATCTTATGGTTTTGTCTCTTGGATCAAGACCACTTCCCAGATAATGAATTCAGACCTCTGGAGGAAAGCTGGTTAGGTGTCCAATTGCTTTTCATTCTTTTTCCTGTTGTTATTTATATTTTGATTCATCTATTTAGAGTTTCCAAATGTGTCTTGGTGTTGGGGATAGCATAATGTGGAAGAAGGTGATATTTTGCAGGGATATTTGGACAGGTGTGAAGTATGAAAAATAATTTGCTTTCTCCATTCTAGATCAACTTGGAAGGTCATTTATTTAAGACTAAAGTGTAATAGTAGAGACAGGCTGCCATTGGTAAATATAAGAGACTCAGGCAAATCTGGTACTCTGGTCCCAATGATTTTTTGTGAACAAAGTTTTTCTAGGCCATCATAGTGAAGAAATGGAGAGAACTGTTCTTGTTTGGAGTGTGTTCAAATTCTGAATTAAAGGGGCTCCAAGGTCACTATTTCTTCCCCTGACATCTCTCCTTCTTCAGCTCCCATGGGCACTTCTTCCCTTACATGTATATACACACACTTGTATGTACACATACACTGCTCTATTGTTAATACAAATGATTCTATAGACAGTTCAAATTTGGACATCTATGGCAATTCCTTTAACCACACAGCACATTGCACCTATCACATAATGAAATGTGAAAAACAAGGGTCTGTCATGTGGCACCGGCATTATACAATCTACACTTACACTGTGCATGTATGTGTTTATTTGTGGTGCGGTGAATTTCAGTTCATGAACTTAGGTGGGCAAGAAATGTAACTTCACTATAACTGCACTTAAAATTTGAATTTTGAGCTTTGGATCTGCTGGGAGTGGGCAGAAAAGTCCTGACATTCCCCTGGAGTTCCCCCGCCCCCATACAACCTCCCTGGTGTTGCTCCATAATGCCAAGATCCTACCCCATTTTAAAATGCTGAGGTGGTGAACAGAGAATGGTTAGTAGTGCCCATATAGCTGCTGAAGTCCTAGTGCCCATGGCCTCTTCAGATCCAGCTTTCTGCTATCTGGGGCTACTCTTTGGTCATGGGAGTCCTTCCCTGGCCTGTCGATGGTCCTGTCTTCCCACACACACAGCACAGCTGCCGTCTCTGGCATCTGGCTATTTCTTTTCTTCTTTGGGCATCATGCTCCTTTTTTCCTCTTTTCCTCCTTCCAACCTTGAGGAAGCTTCTCCTAGTCTTAGAGAATCCATCTTTCTTCATATTATGCCTGCTCAATCCTCTCCTCTTAGACTTTCAGGAGTGAAAGCTGGATTTATGCTGGAGAGCCCATTCACGCCCTTACCTAGGGTGTGGAACTGGACCTGAATGGGAGGGGCAGGGAATTGGTGAAAAAGAGGCTGACACAGAGAGCTATCTCGAGGGATAATACCTCAAAGTATCATTTCCATGCAATTCTGGGGTTTAGTTATGTATATTCCATTTGTAAGAACTATTGCCAATCACTGTACTGATGGCCTTTCCTTCAAGTTGCAGAGTTTACAAACAGTGAGGAACCAACAAGTGTTTATCCATTCTCTGTCACTTATCAGATAGGCTATTTGGTAGAAGAGACACAAATTGTAAGCTGTGCAGTGAAATTACCTTTCTGTGATAAGCTTCTGAGGACAATTTATTTTAGGTGGCTGGCAAATATACTGTGCAAAGATGTGGATTGTTAAGTAACTATGTAGGGCCAAGTTTTTTTTTCTCTCCTAATAAAGCACTGAAAATCTTACCTTTTAAATATACTCCTCGATTAATGCAAATCATATCTGCAGCATGACAAATATTTTCCAAAAACAAAGAATTTTCATGGAGGGAAATCAAATCAGAAGTAAATGGATGGGTGTGAAATCCTTTCATTGCCACAATAATAAGATAATTTATGTAATACCTCAAGCATCCAAATCCTTTAATGGCTTTTTTTTGAAATATAAAGGACTGAAAAAATCAGTTATGCCTGTTCCCTCCTTCACTGAGTGTTTATTTGAAAAACTCCTTGTTCAGTTAATGTTCTCTTGAAAAATAATAGCGGCTCTGGCTGGGATGGAGAGACAAATTGTTTAGTGGTTTTCTTAGTGGTTTTCTTCTCAGAAATTTCTAGCATAGTTATGGGGGAAATGTTTTCTCAGCGATAAAGTTAATCCTCTTTTTCTCCCCAGTATTCTGATAATAGCTTATGATGTTATATTGTACTTCAAATTTTTAGCACTACTCCAAACCCACTGCTCAAACTTTCATCAGATTTCATTTTTTTTCCTTTTTAAATTGACCACTTCCCAGACACACCTTACCTCACCTCTGGGTATCTGTGGCAGCCTTTTCTCAAATGATCTGTGGTGAAGGACAAGTTTCCAAATCTGAACTCTCTATTCCTATACGAATTTCCTCACAGACTAGAAACAAGCAGCTGGAAGACTGGCACTGGCATATGGGCACACTTGGGGTGTTCTGGGGTCCTGTTCTAGAGTCCACTCTCTCTGCCCATTCCCCATACCACCCTGGATAGCTTCCTAAAATACTGCTTTCTGAACTGAAATCCCTACTCATCATCCCGGAGCTCAAGATTCTGCAACATCTGACAGCGTTCAGCCTGTGTCCTAGCCACACACCTCAGCCTCCTTTGTGGTTCTGCCTTTGCTGGAAAGTAATTCCTCAGCACCCAGCTAGAAAGCAACCTTTGCTCACTACACTTGGCTGCATTGATATCCAGATTGCCTGTAACATGCTGAGCCACAGACACTGCTCTCTAATTGCCTTATTTTTTCGAATGGATTGCTTATTTTAATTAATGAGTAACTAATGAATTCAGTGGGCAAGAAGCATGGAATGTTTTTAGTCAAGGGATGAGGGGGGCAGGGAGCAAGGCGTCATGTGTACAAGGGACAGGGGTGGTGGTATAAGGGGGGACAGGAGGGACAAGAATTTTTGAACTTGGGTCTTTAGGACTGCATAAGTGATAGTCTTAGGGGAGAGTTTACCCCTGATTTGAAGAGGTATGTGTATGTATGTGTGTGTGTGTGTGTGTGTGTCTGTGTGTGTATTTGTTCACAGAGAAGGACATTTATGGAGAAGGGGAGATTTATGGAGAATTATATGAAGATCATACAATTTGTGTATAATCTTTTATTAACTGAATTTTTTTTCTTTTTCTGTTTTTTTAAAGCTTGTATTTATTTATTTGAGAGAGAGAGAGAGAGAGAGAGAGAGAACAAGCAGGGGGAGAGAGAGGTGGAGAGGGAGAAGCAGACTCCCCCACTGAGCAAGGAGCCTGATGTGGGACTCGATCCCAGGACCCTGAGATCATGACCTGAGCTGAAGTTAGACGCTTAACCCACTGAGCCACCCAGGTGCCGCTCAAAACTGAATTTTTTATTGAGAAAATTGTAGATTCACATCTGGATAGAAGCAATAATACAGAGAGAATCCATATACCCTTTATGCCGCTTCCCTCACTGGTCATATCTTGCAGAGCTATACTCCAGTAGCAAAACTAAGATATTGGCATTGATTCAAACCACCAGTCTTCTTCAGATTTCTCTGGTTTAATGTGCCCTCACTTTTGTGTATATGTCTATGCAAGTTTATCAGATGTGTAGGTTTGAGTACCCGTGGCCACAGTCAAGACACGGAACAGTTCCACCAGCACAAGGACCTGCCCGTTGCCCTTTTGGAGCCACCCGCACTCCATTCCTCCAGCTTTACCCTGGCAGCCACTCATCCTCCATGCCTAAATTTCATCGTTTAAAAAATGTCACTTCAATGGGAGCATGCAGCATGCAACCTTCCAGGATTGGCTTTTTTCACTTAGCTTAAGTCTCTAGAGATTTATCCCAGCTGTACAGGTCAGTGGTTCCTTTTTCTTGCTCAGTAGTATCCCATGCTACGGATGCATCAGTCTGTGCAAGCTTTCACCTACTGAAGGATATCTGGGCGGATCCCAGTTTGGGGCTGTTACTAATAAGCTGCGATGAGCATTCGGATACAGGTCTTTCTGTGAATATAAGTTTTATTTCTCTGGGATAAATGCCCAAGAATGCGATTGTTAAGTCATTTGGTAGTTGCATGTTTTGTTTAACCTTTTAAGCTCATAATTTAAAATTGTTTTTCTACTCCACGTATTTGTATTATGATGCAAAGCACAGTTGCCTGCTCAGTTATAGCTCTGATATTAATACCTGAATAAACCATCTTTTCTTAGTCTTTTTGCCTTAAGACAAACTTAAAACTCATATCTCATTTTATACTTACAGCACGTCTATAAGCTCAGTGGCATTTTACAGGAAACCGAGACACAGAGACGTTAAGTAACTTGGGCCACATAGAGAATTAATAGCATGGTCTGAAGCAAATCCCAAGACCCCTAAAGTAGAATTTTTTAAACTATATGTGGTGACACATTAATAGGTCATGAAATCAACTCAGTCAGTCACAACTGGAATGTTTTTATAAAGAAAGAGACTAGACTAGAATACAAAATATCACAGTGCATTGCACATAGTAAGAATATGTACTGTGCAATTTATAAATAAATTTATAAATAGATGTATTGTGCAACTTATATATAAATTGGATGATAGTTAAAAATGCTTTCCTTACAGCTTAGTTGTTTCCATTAAACCCTGTATAATTCCCTTATATTATTCCTGTGCCTTACAAGGACATATGAAAAATCTAATTAGTCTAGAAGTTTAACAGATAATTCTTGGTTAATATTGGTGTGAAGGTAGGTTTGAAAGGAAATCTCTTATCTATAGGAATTTGTCAAAATGTTTTTGTCACTTTATGGAACTTTATTTTCTTCATCACTTGAGGCAAACCTCATATATTAACCCTTCCAGACTATAGGAAAAAAGGGAAGACTACCCAACTCATTTGATAAAATAAACTTTGATTTTAAAAAAAACCTTCTAAAGGTAGTACAAGAAGTTAGAAATGAGAGGACTTCCCTAAGGCCACACATTCAGAAACAGCTGGAGCCAAGGCCCAACTCCAAATTTTCTGACGCCTAATAATACGCTTTCCCTGAAATTGTACCCTCATTCTCTGGGTAAGATTCTAAGTAGCATATGGCATTTAGGATGATTTTGTTACGGACAGTCTTTATATGCCAGGGCTTTTATGCAGGGATCATTGAAGCTGCAACAAGAAGGACCAGGAAAGAAACACTGACTCTCTGCAGATGCTGGAAGGGCTGCCATGTGAGAAAGGGAGAAAATGTTTCTATCTTACAACACAAGGCAGAATTAGGATCAGATTTTGGCATTTAGAAGGAGGGAAACTTGTTCATCCCAAGGAAAATATTTCTAGGTAAGCTGCCCAGGAACAAAATAACTGCCTACCATGGTCTTGAACTATCCAAATAAAGAAGTACTCATTATCCCACCAGAAAACTATCTATTTGAGCTCCTGGAGACAAATTCTTCGAGTGGACCAAATGTTCTTTAAGGTCTTTTTCCAAATCCAAGTTCCTAGGAATCTACTGCTAAATGACTTTCTCCCCTGTTAGTCATTTATCTCTGCAAATTCGACCCACGCACCATATTTCCTTGCAATCTGTTTAGAATTAAAGAAATGATTTCTAATTGAAACCTTAACTACCATGATTTTATTTCAAGTAGACATAATTTATAAAAAAACTGAGCTTAAGGGATATGCATTTTTTCTCAAAGTTTTTTGAATTGGGTCATAAATCAATTAACTCATATTGCGGAGTAGAACAGAATGGGATGAAATGTGAAATTCAGTGTTATCAATGTGAAATGGAGACTTGCCTGATCATAATCCCCAAGAAGTAGGTAGGGACTGATACTACTCAATTGGAAATTCTGACAGAGAGAGGAAAACTGATTTGCTCAAGGTCATGGAGCTAATAAAGGATCACACAGCTAAGATATGGTCACACAGCTAACAAGCCCTGCAATTGCTAATGCTCTTTGGTGACTCCTTGAATAAACATTAAACTTTCCACGGGAGAATATGCATGAAGAGAAACATCTGACTTCCAACAAGAGCATTTTCAAGGGGTTATAAGTCCAATTTTGAGCTCTTATTTACACAATAAAACTCATTATCCCCTACTTTGCTTACAATATGTTATTTAAAAGAATAGAAGATTCTGCCTCCTTTCATGGGGTTTCTTTTCCTCAGGAACAAAAAGGAGGTTCCTTTACAGACAATTCTATCCTGAAGGCAAAACATTCTAAATCATAAGATTTTACCTTTTGGTCTTACATTTCAAACCCCTCTACAAAAGATGTTGAAGTTCATGTCAAGTACCATCAGGAAAAAATGTGACTATAACTAAGATGTTAAAGCAGTAATTTAATGCCTCCCCTTTTACACTGTAGTGTCAACTAGGCAATTCTTATATTTCCTATGCTCTCACATGATTTCCACCTTAACTTACTGTACTTGAGATCAAGGTCCTGTCCACTGCACCAGAGAGGAGTGGATGTTGGCTCCGATGGCTGGCACATGTTGTTCATAACATCTCTGGACCTATGGTAATGAGAAAAGGTTTGGTTAGCTTTTGATTTAGAAAATTCTAGAGGCTTGAACAGGTATAGGATGGAAAAGTTGGTAATGTGAGAGTAGAGGCTATACCCAAGGGAATGACGTAATAAGAGAATGGGCTGGCCAGGTTGTGGTGAGAACTATATTTTCTTCTCTTGGATGGACTCCTCATTCTGCTGCTTGCTGAATGGACCCTTGGACATTTTAAAAAGGGCACAATTGAAGAGGAAGATGGCAAGAAGGAGGAGCCAACCTAAACATCAAGCCTCTGCTACTGCTACTGTGTGAACCTGCCTCCCTAGTAAACTAACTGCCGCATTGCAGGTCTGGGCTTCTGAATATTCCTTGCAACCCTACAGAGCATTCTGAGCAATTTTCAGAAATTGTTCTTTGGGGCTTAAGTTTGGTGAGAGGTTTAAGAAACCCCACATGTTGCCAGCAATCCCATGAAGCTACTAAGACAGATTCTAATTGGCATAGTTTACTAAGAACTGAATTCAAGAGATCATTGCTAAGGGGAACTTTGCTCTTAAGGTTGCAGCAAGTTGATCATGCTACAACTATAAGAAACAGGGTGGGTTTTACTTGTTGGGGTGGAGGGGTAGCTTAGCTCTTTTGCTCTTCTTGCCCCTCCAGGTGAAGTTCTAGCAGCAATTTCCTGGTCTCACTCTTTAGAGGAGGAATTTTGGTAATTAAAGAAGTGAAAGAAGATGCTTATATTAAATTCTTTGTCTTTACCCAGAAATTTCATATAATTTCTTAAAGTTCCATTTAACTTTTAAACATTCTTGATCATTTTTATCATCTCTTCTCTGTTTTATTCTGTTATTTTTTTAAAGTTGCAATTTTAAAATTATAGATTCACATACAGTTGTAAGAAATAATACAGTGAGACCCCCAGTTTCCTCCAATGATAGCATCTTGCAGAATTATAGCACAATATCATAACAGGATATTGACGTCGATACTGTCAAGATACAGAACACTTCCGTCACCACAAAAGACCGCTCGGATTGCCCTTTAGAAGCCATATCCACTTCCTTACCATCTCATCTCCTCCCTGTCCCCTGGAAAACACTACTCTTCTCTCCATTTCTGTCATTTTGTCATTTTCAAGAATTTTACATAAATGGAATCATATGTTATGTACACTTGTGGATTGGTTTTTTTCACTCTATAATTCTCTGAGAATTCACCCAGGTTGTTGCATGTATTAGCAG
Source organism: Ursus maritimus (assembly GCF_017311325.1). NCBI lineage: Eukaryota > Metazoa > Chordata > Mammalia > Carnivora > Ursidae > Ursus > Ursus maritimus. Next base: position 23,866,908 of record NW_024425452.1, read on the forward strand.
TTCATTTGTTTTTACTGCTGAGTAGTATTCCATGATTTGGATATACCAAGGTTTGTTTACCCATCCACCTGTTTCGGAAAGACATCTGGACTTACTCTAGGTTTTGGTTATCATGAATAAATCTGCTATGAACATTTATGGGCAAGCTTTTGTATGAGCCTAAGTTGTGTCTTCTATTTTTTTTTTTTTTGGTCAGTTTTGCTATAGGTTTGTCAATTTTATTGATCTTTTCAAGCTCTTTGATACATTTACTTTCTCTATTACTTTTCCGTTTTCAATTTCAGTGATATCTGCTTTACCTTTAATTTTTCCTTTCTTCTCCTTGCTTTCCTTTTTTTTACTAGTTTCTTGAGGTGAGAGTTTAAAGGATTGATTTGATACTTTTGTTCTTTATAATATCTTCACTTAGTGCTGTAAACTTCCTTTTACACATGGTTCTAGTTATGTCATACATCTTTTGATATTTGTGTTTTCATTTTCCTACAATGTATTTTTAAAAAATATTCCCTTGAGACTTCCTTTTTTACTCATGGATTATTTAGAAATATGTTGATTGCTTTCCAAGTGCTTGGAGATTCTTTTATCTTTTTGTTATTGATTTCTAGATTGATTCCATTGTGTTTGGAGAACACACTCTATACTATTTCAATCATTTTAAATTTGTTGGCGATTTTTATGGCTCCAGGATATGGTCTGTATTAGATCTCTCTCTCTCTCTCTCTCTCTCTATATATATATAGATATAGATATAGATATAGATATAGATATAGATATAGATATATAGTCTATATTAACCTATGTTCCGTGAGCACTTGAAAATATGTATTCTGCTGTTGTTGACTGTAGTGCTCTGTAAAGGTTGTGTTCTCCAAACCACAACCAATAATAGATGGAAAGGATCATTTACCACCATCAAGTGTGATTTATTCCAGGGATGCAAGAATAGTTCAATATCTGCAAATCAATCAATGTGATACAACACATTTGTTGGGGTTAATGTAGAGCATGAAATCAGCCATAATACCTGGCTTGCTAAATCTAACACAGAGGCCACTGGGGGTGAGGGAAGATTTCAGAGAAGGGCTAGGCCTTTGGAATGCTGAGGCCTTCAGGACCACTCTACCGTAGGAAAGCCCCCAGGGAGTTGCCTTCGAGGAAGCTTTCTTAGCCCAAACCACAGCCCTGGGATCTAAGAGTTGTATGCATTGTCCCCTAGGCTATGTTTAGCAGAACTTGTAGAACACACTGATTAGCTTGTTGTATCTTTCCTGTAAACAGCTCCTCCCAGTTCCAGTAAGACCACTTGTCACACACCATGTGCTTGAGAAACAGTGATAAGGATTTGTGATTATCCTGAAGGACCAATAAAAGTGGGAGCAAAGAAGAGCAAAGGGTCTTCATCTCTGAGCGCTGATCCCTCCTTGGCTTCTCCTCTCTTTCACAGCAAAGTTTGCAGTAATCTTTCATCCGTACAGGGAGTGCTGGCCATTCCCGGCAAGTGATGACCCCGACGTTACTTTTTGTTTCTTTAAAGTGGCAGCAAGTAGTTCTTAAGACAGTTGCGCTGTGTAGATGTGCTTCAACATTAGGATAAAAATCATGTCCAGAGATGCAAAAAAACCATTTGACCAGATTTGGCATGCATTCATGACAAAAACTCTCAATAAAGTGGGTTTAGATGGGATATACCTCAACATAGTAAAAGCCATGTATTACAAACCCATGGATAACATCAGCCTTGATGGGGGAAAACCATGAGATTTTCTTTTTTAAGATTTTATTTATTTATTTGAGAGATAGAGAGATAGAGAGAGCATGAGCTAGGGCAGGAAGAGGGAGAAGCAGGCTCCCTGCAGAGCAGGGAGTGCAATGTGGGGTTCCATCTCAGGGCCCCAGGATCATGACCTGAGCAGAAGGCAGACGCTTAACCAACTGAGCCAGCTAGGTGCCCCAACCATGAGATTATTTTGCTAAGATGAGGAAAAAGACAAGGATGTCCACTATTACCACTTTCATTCAGCATAGTTTTGGAGGTTTTAGCTATAGCAATCAGACAAGAAAACGAAGTAAAAGGCATCCAAATTGGCTGTCCCTATTTGCAAGTGACATACATAGAAAACCTTAAAGGCTCCACCAAAAAACTCTTAGAATTAATAAAAGAATTCTATAAAGTTTGTAGGATATAAAACTAATATACAAAAATATGTTACATTTCTATACACCAATAATGAAGTAACAGAAAAAGAAATTAAGAAAACAATTCCATTTATAAGGGCACCAAAAAGAATAAAATACGTAGGAATAAATTAAAACAAGGAGATGAAAGATCTGTAGTCTAAAAGCTATAAGACAATGATGAAAGAAATTGAAGATGACACAAACAAATGGGAAGCTATGCCATGCACATGGACTGGAAGAATTAATATTGTTAAAATGTTCATACTACCCAAAGCAATCTGTAGATTCAGTGCAATCATTATCAAAATTCCAATGGCATTTTTCACAGAACTAGAGCAAATAATCCTAAAATTTGTATGGAACCACAAAAGACCCCAAATAGCCAAAGCAATCTTGAGAAAAAACAAAGTTTGAGGCATCACAAGCTCAGATTTCAGGATATACTACAAAGCTATAATGATCAAAACACCAAGGTATTGGCACAAAAATACACATAGATAATAGAAAAGAGAGCCCAGGCATAAACCCAGTAATAAGTATTTAGACCATTTACACGTATAGTAATTATTATAGGTAGATAATTTTTACAATTGATACATAAACATTTAAGATTTTTAGTTCTTAGTGGACTACACTCTTTTCTCTTACCATGTTTCTCTTCATTTCTAATAATTTTCTTTGCTCAGATGTCTGCTTTATCTTAACGAATAAAGCTACTTCTGCTTTCCTTGATTAATGTTTGTATAATATATATCCTCCCACCTTTAGTTTCAACCTGACTATATTGTTATATTTGAAATTTCATGTAGATAGCACATAACTGAGTCATGTTTTTAAATCCACTCTGCCAATTTCTTTTAATTGGTGTATTTAGACAGTTTATATTTTATGTAATTATTATGTCAGGATTTATCATTTTAATATTTTTTCTCTTTAATTTCTCTGTTTTATTTCCCCCTCCTTCCTGTGGGTTATTTAAACATAATTTAAAATTCCGTTTTGATTTATCTATAGTGCTTTTGGTTTCTACTGATACCACAGGTGGGGGAGTTGTTACTGGATAACTGAGATGAAAGTGGATCCTTACTTAGCCTAGTAGGGATGTTTGGATGTCTTATAATAATAGTAGAAATGTAGACGTCTAGGCTCCCAACTTGGCTTTTGCTAGCATTGTGGGAGTGAGGCCATATTTTTTCCTGTTGTGTTTGACAGGAATAGCACAGTTATTATCAAAAAGTTTTCTGCCTTCCTAGGCTTCCCCTTTATTGGCTTTTTGCTGGAGAGAGCAGGCTTTTGCTGGAGCTCCCCCCTTTCCCCTGCCCCATACTCACTGGCATTTCTGGGTGCTAGATTCTTTAGCTCCAAAACTGGGATACATGAGGCAAAAAGAAAACCCAGGGAGCTTACCACCATATCAATCCTAGGTTCCCGAGGTTCCTAGACAGTCTGCCTTCTTCTCTCTACTTTTCATGGTCTTATGTTTGTTTTATACAATGACCAAGGTTTTAGTTGTAATTAGAGGATGGAATAGGGAAAAGTATGTCTATCCCATCTTCCTGGAAGTCCATTCTTCAATGTTTTAAAAAATATACTATTACATGATTACCTTGTAATTATATCTTATCTTGTATTTGAAATTCTTGGAGGGCTAAATCTCTTTTTTCCCCTGGGGACTTTCACTCATTGCCATTTTTTCCCTTATGCTTCCCTTACGGGTGACCTGATTTAAGCTGAGGCTTGGACTTACAATGAAGATGTTTATCTTCTTAGAGAATTTTCTTTTGCTTTTACTAGATGCCCAGATATGCTACCTGGGATCACTTTACATTCACCTAGTCTGTAATTTAATTTGGTTTAATTTAGCTTCAGTTTCACCTCTTCCTCACCGCCTCTGTCTCAGGTTTAGTCTCCTGATTGGAGTACCAATATAGGCATCTTTCCTTCTTACCCTTTTTTTTTTTTGTATACAAACCTATAAAACCTGCTGTCCTTCCTCCCATGTATCTAAGTGTGTTTGTACATATGCATATTGATCAGTGCTCAGATTTTAGTTCATGGGTTCTTTTTAGAGGTTGAGAACCATCTTGCAGAATTTTCTTACTTTCTTTGAGCCTAGAAAGTCAATAAAATTATGTTTTATGAGATCCAGTTCTTTGTAGAAAAAGAGTTGTACTGCCAGAAGCTGAAGCTATATTTTTTACCTTTTCAAACAAACAAACAAACAAACAAACAAACAAACAAACAAACAAAAACAAACAACACCCAGTCACATTTATTCTCAAAAGGCCATTGAGAAAATCTCATAACATTAGAGCTGCTTTTCCCAAACTATATTCTATGGAAATTTAATATCATTGACGTAAATGGTAATAGGTCTTCCTCAAAAAAAGTTTAAATGTTCATGGTAAAAAATTGGAGTAAATCATGTATACTGTATCTTCTGCTGTTAGGAATACATAGCACATATTAGCATGTTAAAGGTTCCGAGAATTTGTGAAGTAAATAAAACTTTAAAATTGTGATTAACACTGCATTTCCCAAATTACTTGAATGTGGAATCTCACATCTTAATTAATTAATTAATTAAGGGGTATTTTTTCACATCCCACAGGACACTAGAGTTCTGTGAGACAGTTTGGTTAGTGCTGATTTAGAGTCTCTGCTTAGAAGCAGTACATTTAGAATGAGAAAATATCGGTTCTAGTCCTGGCTTTGTTGAGCTGTAGGACATTGGGTGAGTGCATAACCTGCTTGAACCCATTTCTTTCTTTATAAAGAGGTTGAAGGAAATGGTTTCTAGGGTGTTTTCCAGCTCTGTCATTATCTTCCAATCAACAGAGTCACCAATGTCTCCTTTATAGTGTAAGGATGAGTGCTTGGGATAGTATTGGAAATGTGTGTTCACTGCTCTCCAGGCTTAAAATGCTCCTCACCTCCCCAGTACTCCCCTCTCATGCCTTTACACTGTAGAGGACCTGCCTTTATTGGAATTTCTACCGCCTCTTGTATCCAGGTTGAATATTTCTCCTCAGAGCTAGTTTTTGTTTTTTCAATCACTATCACAACCAGCTAGGCTAATAATGTGAGTGCGATGGGAAGAACCCATGTGTGATTGTACCTTCCCTGCCTGTGTTCATAAGATAGGCAGATTGACCTTGAACAACAGAAATTTGTTTAGTCCCTGATCTATTTTCCTAGATGTATTGTCTTATTTAAATATATATATTTTTTAGAGATTTCATTTATTTATTTGAGAGAGACAGAGAGAGAGAGAGCAAGCATGAGCGGGGAGGGGGGGTGCAGTGGGTGAAGCAGACACCCCGTTGAGCGGGGAGCCTGATGTGGGGCTCCATCCCAGGACCCCGGGATCATGATCTGAGCCGAAGGCAGACACTTAACTGACTGAGCCACCTAGGGACCCTAGATGTATTGTCTTAAGGTGAAAAGAGCACTCATTGAGTCTGGAGGTAGAAGGCTGGGTTTGAGGGCCAGTTGAAGATCTTGGCTCCCCATTTTTGCCTATCTGAGACTCTCAGTTTCCCCTCTCTAAAGCAGTAGTGATGCTAAATTGCTCCATCTATATTATAAAGCTCTTGTGTGGATCCAGGTGATAATAAATGGGGAACTCTGCTGTGTACTACAGAAGCTTTGCAAATGGAAGGTGTGTGAGAGGTGAATAACAAGTTTTGTGATTGTGGTTACTTGGAGTTTACAGAAAAATAGGTTGAAACAATAACTAGAGAGGCACATGCTGAGGCTATTTATGAAAAGAAAATCCAGGAGATAACAAGGTTTGTAAATTTAATTCTAGGGGTGCCTGGGTGGCTCAGTTGGTTTAGCCTTGGACTCAGTTTCGGCTAGAGTCATGATCTTGGGGTTGTGGGATTGAGCTCTGTGTCAGGCTCCGAATTCAGCAGGGAGTCTGCTCAAGATTTTCTCTCTCCCCCTCCATCTGGTGTACTCCGTCACACTTTTTCCCTTTAATAAATGAATAAATCTTAAAGAAAAATTAAATTCTAGACCTTCTCCCTGCCTTTCCTTTCTCCTGCTATCTTTTTATATAAGAAGGAAAAGCATAGGAAACTAATTTTTAAAAAAGTCATGGGACTTTCCAGGTAAATAAAGATTAAAGAAAAGATGGGGCCAATTTAGGTTAAGACATATTCATATGCCAAAGTTTATTTTTAGTTGAAAATCCCCTTGGCCTTATTCAACTCAGAAAAATGAAAACTGATGACCTAGAAGTGAAAATTTGTATATCCTTCTACTTAGTCTCATAAGTCATTCAGTTCTAATTCCTTTGTGAATTCATGCAATCCTTTGCCAATGAATTAATGAATAATATTCTTCTAAGTGGGTTCCTATGAGAATGGATTTTTGTGTGTATAGCTTATTAAATCCTTTTTAATATCTATGATTTTACCACACTAATAAAAGCGTCAAACTTATGCCCTTGAAATGTAGAGGAAAAGTTATATGATGATTATTTCAATATTCAATAATCTTTCTTGCAAAAGCCACCATGCTACTATATTCTTTTGTATAAAAACAGTAAGTGATACAAATCCACTCCATCAAGCTGGCTTGGTGGGCAAAGACACCTTTAGAATCCTCATAATTGTCACTGCTTTCTGACATTTTCTCCATTTTAAGAAACAAGACTAAAGCAAAACAAAGAGAACTTACTCTAAAAGGACTGAGTCACAGCTTGGAACATTTCATGTTGATGTTATTTGAAATGGAAGTTGACAATTTCTGATTGATGAGGATGCAGAAGAAAAGCCTGTGTAGACCTAGTATCAGCACAGTATAGGGAATAAAGTATCAGGATGAATGTGGGCATGTCCTCTCCCCATCCCATGGCTCATTTCCCTTCTGGGCTCCCTGGTATGTAGGGTTAACATTCCATGTTCTTTGAGGATGGAACTTCAGTACCAAATGTTTGATTTGGAAGTCATGCTAGAAAAAGTATAAGACACATCTTCCTTCCCTCTGATTCAAATATCCCATTTTCTTTCTTTGCCTACCTAATTCTCACTTAACCTTCTGGGGTTTGGCTGACATCTGTCACCTATAATGGAAAGCAGTTCTAGACCTTGTGGCCTGAATTAGGTCCCCTTTTCTGGGTTCCTGGGCACCATACAGAACACTTATACAAAGCTATTTAATTTCCCTTAAATTTGCCTGTTTACTTTTCCCCCTCAGTTCCCACTCAGACACAACCAGCACTGTCCAGAACTTTGTGCAGTGACAGAAGTGTTCTAATTCATGTTATCCAGTGTGGTAGCGACTAGTCACATGTGGCTACTAAGCACTCAAAATATGGCAAATGAGACTGAGCAACTGAAATTTTAATTTTATTTCATTTTAACTATATTCATTTAATTTAAACTTCTATTAAAAGTATATAAAAATTCTATATATAAATTATAAATACTTTAAATTGTTTATTAAAATGATTTAGATTTAAATTTAAATAGTCACATGGTGGCTTTTGGCTACCATATTGGACAGCACTGCAATAGACCGTAAGCTTCTTGATGGCTGGGATTGCATCTCATTTACCATTATATTTCCAGTACTAGAGGACAGAATCCCAACACTTTCTGTGCACTCCAGAAATACCTGTTGACAACTGAATGAATGTCAGTGTTCTGGCCTTATTTCACTATCACATTTTGTTTGATAGCTGAGGCTCAGAAACCTGATACTGTAGCTGAAATTCTGGCTTTATCACTTAACATTTATTCAAGGGTGACTTAATTTCTCTGTGCCTCAGTCTCCTCATCTTTAAAATGAAGTATAAATAGTACCTACCTCATAGGGTTGTAATGAGCATTAAATGAATTTTTACATGTATTAATTCATTATTTAATAAATACATTAATTAGTGCTTAGTACAATAGATGGCACATAGTAAGTTCTACCATGTACTAGCGATCACTATATTGATTTTGCAGTGTTGCCTTTTATTAAGAGAAGGAGTGAGAAAAACAAACAGAAGAAAATGAGAAGAAAATGAGGCAGAGATGCCTGGGGGAGTTCAGTTGGTTAAGCGTCTGCCTTTGGCTCAGGTCATGATCCCAGGGTTCTGGGATCGAGTTCTATATCGGGCTCCCTGCTCAGCAAAGAGCCTGCTTTTCCCTCTGCCTGCTGCTCCCCCTGCTTGTGTTCTCTCTCCCTCTCTCTGAAAAATAAAATCTTTAAAAAAAGAAAGAAAATGAGGCAAAAAGCCCACTACTTTGGTAGAAAGTATTGAATTTTGTGCAAGATCATCTAAACTAAACACGTTAGGGATCTTTATGCATGCATTATTTGAGATTCAAATAAATATATTTAAATAAATATATTTATTTGAATTTTAAATAAATTTATTTATTTGAGAGAGCCATCAAAAGGGCTAAAGAGTAGAAGGCAAACCATATAAGACCTTTAACAATAGGGAACAAACTGAGGGTTGCTGGAGGGGAGGTGGGTGGGGAATGGGCTAACTGGGTGATGGGAATTAGAGGGCACTTGTGATGACCACTGGGTGTTATATGTAAGTGATGAATCACTAAATTCTACTCCTGAAAGCAATATTATACTATATGTCAACTGACTAGAATTTCAATAAAAACTTGAAACATGAAAAAAAAAAAGCTGCTATTCTGATGTGTCTCATATGGGATTAACTACAGTGTCACGTTGATAGAGCACAATAAACAATGGCAATAAAATGGAGCAACTTACTTACTTACTTACTTACTTTATTTATTTATTTATTTATTTATTTATTTTTTAAATGGAGTAACCTTAGAATATAAAGGAAGTGACAAGTTTTAAGACAACAACCTTACTATCATTTATAATATAAATTAAATTTAATGCAATTATAGCAAAATGTATCTTTTTAAAAATATTTATTTATTTATTTTAGAGAAAGAGAGATGGGGGGGGTGGGGGGCTTGATCCCAGGACCCTGAGATCATGACCTGAACGGAAATCAACTGAGCCACCCAGGTGCCCCAGCAAAATGTATCTTATAAAGAATGTCAGTAAGGATGCTGACGAGAAAGACTTTATCTTAGAGCAGTCTTCCATTGCTGTCATTCTGAGCCAGCATGGTTGGCAACCAGGCTGGATCTCTGCAATGACAAAATAAATCACACATTTCTTCCCTAATTTGACATCTTTTTCAATACACAGTTGATGAGTGAAATTAAAAAATGTCTTAACCCTGAAAACGATTTCCTTCTTTATATTCAGATAGTTATTTTGATTTATTGATATGTCTGTCTTTACTTGGGGAAGGAGAATCAGATGGTGGCCTTGGCTTTGGAAACTCAAGCCATTCCCTCCCTATTTGGGGGGAATCTTTGGGCGTTACTATCTACTTTTTAGGATAAGAAAACTAAATCTCAGAGAGATGCTATTTGCCCAAAGCCACATGGTTTATAGTTATTTAATAGAACTGGAAGTAGAGCCTGGGTTTTGTGACTTCTAGTTCCATGAGTTTCCAATGAGTTTTGAGTTTAGAAGATACTGAAAGAAAAGAAAGAAGGAATAGAAGAAGAAATACCCATAAGAAAGTGCTACTTATTTCACTGGAATTTATCCTTTTATTAATCATAATGAGATTCTGGGGTAAGCTACTGATCCTCTCCTCAGATGAATGCACATAAAAGTATTTTTGCTAACAAATTTGGGTAATAATAGTTCCTGAAATTCACTGATGGACCCTTATTTAAAAATGCATAGTGTGGAAAGAATCCAATTTCATTTTAGGGCATTATAAATAATGCCTCAAAATCTCTGCACACATAGTCATTGCTGGTCTGAAATACCTGCTGGAAAAGGGAATACCCTCATGGGTTGAGGATAGATTCTGAACAGGCTTTATCATTCTCTATTACTGAACACAATGATTGTAGATTGTGTTGCTTCTACCTTCATATTTGATGTGGTCACGATGACACGCTACGAAGTTAGAATATAATGCCTTTTTTTTTTTTGTCAATAAGGAAACATTATAACATGTTTCTCCTTACCAATAACCTTCAGAGTTAGGTAATGTTACCCATTACTACATATGTATATTTCAAAGGCATTTGCTACCTGGGCAGTAAAATATTCTAATTCCAAGAAGTAGAATTAGAAGATATATTAGCTATTTGGTGCTTTCAAGTTTATAAAATTGTACTAGAAGAAAAGCAAGACAAGAAAATATTTGAGATGCGTTTAATAATGCTGGTATTTTAGGAATTTCAATAAGTTGCTAAAAGGAATAGAGAAATTATGTTAGGTAACCAGAGATCTCTTTAAGCATGGATATTAATGTTAAACATGCAATCCACTAACAGCAAGTTGCTGGTGGGAACAGTATAAAAATTTAAAGAGACATAATGAAGGTTTTATTTCTGGTTTAAGACCTCATTTTTATTTCCCACTGGGAAAATGTGAAACCACTTCTCAGAACAGTAATTTTAAATTGTGTAACTTAAGAATGAAATAGACATAGGGAAATCAGGGTAAGGAAATATGTGTCTTCAATACTTCCTTAAAAAATACAGTAAGCCATGTATTTATTTTATACCTTCCAAAATAAAAGAAAATAGCTCCAGGACAATTTGGATAAAATAGGAGTCATAGGAGTAGGTTTTTATTCATTTTAAGGGTATTGTTGGGGTCTTCTGAAGAATTTCATTTTCATTAATAAACTCAAGCTATCTTTCCTTGAAGCACAGCTATTTTCATGCTGAGGGGGAGAGACTGAACATTCATGTGTTTTCTCAAATAAGTACCTTCCTATAGTAGCATAGTGTAGCAACAGTGTTGTTCTTCCTTAGAAAAAAAACTATAAGCAGAATTGTCCATTATTTCTAAAGAATGCCATACTCTGGCTACCCCTGATCATGGTCCCTCTTTTTATAGCTTGATTTGATTCTCAGCAAACAACTTCCAAGAATACACATAAAACAGATGGACTTATATGTGAAAATACATGGGGGGGCTTTAATTGTAGTGGTTTTCTTTTCACAAAAGAACAAGGGGAAACTGTCTCTTTACACCAGGTTTTCTCAAAGCCTGATACAGTCAGTACAATTATTAGCTCAGTTCAACACCTGTTGAGCACTTTTTATATGGCAGGCCCTGCACTGGTACTAGGGAAGCCAGCATGAGTAAGACCCAGTATCTGTCTTCAGGAACCTCAGGGGTGGAAGGCAAAAACTGATTCATAACGATATGATTTTGAGACAATGCAGTTGATGCTTTGAGAGATGTGTGCAAAGAGTATACTGAATATGAGAAGGCACCAAGCACAGCCTGGAGAGATAAGAATGCTTAGTCGGTCAAAGAAAAGGATGTCTTGTGGTGCACGAGGGTTTTATAAGCACATGTGCCAGCATGAGCAAAAAAGCATGAGGCTAGAAACAGCACAGTGCATATTGGAATCGCTGGGATAAGAAGAAGCTATGTGGCTGAAGAGACAAACAGAGTCCATGTTGCATTCCAAGGAAGACCACATACACCATGCTAACTAAGGAACCTGGACTTTATCCTGTACCTTTATCTGTTCATAAGAAAGAACCATGTAGGGGAGGTCTGTGGCAGGATTAGAGATCTGGAGGTCATCAACATGTTAGGTAGAAACTGTAAAATGAATGTGACCACTCAAGGAGTGTCTGTAAAAGAATAGACTGAAGAGAGAATCCTGGAGAACCCCAACAAGTAAGAGTCTTTAAAAAAGGATAAGAAAAAACAAAATAGGAGAACAACGGGATACCATCATGATAGAAGCTGTGAGGCGCACCCAAAAAGTCTAGTGAGATTAAACCGGAAATTGTATCTCATCATTAGGAGATAATAGTGGGTTAGTCTAAAACATTGATGGGTTAGTGGGAATGAGAGTCATATTGCAGTAAATTGAGAAGTGAGTGGGAGGTAAGTGTAGTCAGCTTGTAGAAGAAGCTTGGACAAGCATGAATGGAGAAAGCTGCTTCAGGGAGTTTGCTTGTTTTCTCTGCAGGAGAGCCCTGAGCATATTTAAAGGCTGATGGTGGGTGTTTGTGGAAAGGAAGGAGAGGGAATATTGCCGGAGCCATGTTCATGTAAATTTTGGAGGGAGTGGGATAAAGATTCCATTCTGATTAATTGTCCTTCAATGAGAAGAGAGACATGTCTTTCTCTAAGACTGACTATAAGAAAGAAAGAGATAATAGGGCAACTTTAAAAAAACATTTAAATAAAAAAAATTTTTGAGTAGATAATACCATTGTTCAAAATTAGAAAGGTATAAAAGGTTATACAATGAAAAATTTTCTCCCCATCTCTGCTTCTCATTTATTACCTTCTTAGAAAATACTTTATTGAACACCTACAATATGCAGGTACTGTTTCCCATGTTGGAGACACAACAGTGAACAAAATAGAGGAAGGTCCTGCTGACATGGTCCTTTTATTTGTGTATGCGCGCGCGCGCGTGTGTGTGTGTGTGTGTGTGTGTGTGCAAGAGAGAGAGAGAGAGAGAGAGAGGAGGAAGATATTGACAATAAGGAAATAAAGAGTCGTATAATATATAAACTAATACATATCAAAGTTCTTTGACAAAAATAAAGCAGTTATGGGGAGGTAGGCAAATTCTGTATTTTTGTAGTATTATCAAGGAAAGCTCTCTGAGAAATGGGTTTGCGTACAGTACTGAATGTGGTACAGAATAAGCTGAGAGGTTATGTTATGGAAGTCCCAGGCAGTGGGGGCAGGAAGTAAAAAGGCCCCAATTAGGGACATGATGGTGAGTTTGAGGAACTGTGAGAGGATAGCCTGAGCAGAGCTAAGGAAAGAAGTGGGAGAGACAACTCTTGGTCCTACAGAAGTAACAGGAGGTCTACAGCTTTGTAGACTTTAGATTATACCCCAACTTTTGAGTGTCTTGCTTCAAAATGGGGTTATGATGTAAATAAGACACTAAAAGATCTTGTTAAAGTGCGGATTCTGATTCAGTAGGTCTCAGATGGAACTTGAGATTCTGTATTTCCAACAAGCTCCCAGGTGATGCGGTTATTGTCAGTCTGCAGACCACACTTAGAATATAATGGTCTAGAAGTAGTAATGAGGACGCTTATTCTACTCCAGACTCTATGGACTTAGGGTATAGGAGAACAAACAGCTACTATTTGTGAGGTATGAGTATAAAATGGGGTGGCAAGTTTCAGTCAAAGTAAGAAGTTGCTGGAACATTCTGAGAAAAGGTTAAAGACATAGGTCATTTGCTAATATATTGCTGAGTTCTTGAGGGCACAATGTAACTATTCTGGGTAGGTAAGTGTGTGAGATTGGGTCAGATGAGGGGATGTACAGAATTTATGAAAAAGGCAGACAAAAATGAGGATGATGTGGCACCTGGAACTGCTCCTAGTGTTTGAGATAAATACAGATGTGAGGAAGAAGGGATTTATTCCTGATGCTCTTTTAGGGGAAAATGTACCACCAGTTCCAATTTTAGCCTTCTTCATAAGGTTAGTATTCAAGCAGATTGTTGTTGTGAGGTGGGGAGTGTTGTGCGTCAGGGGTTGGGGGTATTTCCAGGACCAGGAGGAGGTCTAGGGGTCTCTTCTGTGGTCCCTTTAATGGCAAGATCCAGACCTGGGGTGGTGCAACATTATCTGGAATGAATACAGTGTGGAAGACCCTATTTACATTCCTCCATGGCCGTATGGTTTCTCTCTTCAAAGCAACCAATATTAGTAGTCTCCTGTGTATTCTTTCAGAGCTATTTTATACAGATAAAAAACTCAATAGGAGTATAAAATATTTCAACAGCACAATTAACAAGCTTGATCTAATGGACGTAGAAAGAATATTACACCTAACAGCTGTGGAATGCACCATTTTGCTCCTTTCAAGGTCTCATGAAACATTTACACAGATTGATCCATACTAGCCCATGAAGCAAGTCTCAAAAAATTCAAAGGATATCACAGAGACTGTACTTTCTGACCATATTACAATTATGCTGGAATTTAATAACAAAGAGAAAAAGTCTTGAGGGAATCAAAATTTCTTTTCTATCATTAAAATTTTAGCTATTATTGATAAACAAAGAGAAAAAGTCTATATGTTTGAAATCCAAGAAACACAGTTCTAAATAACTTGTGGTCAAAATAGAACAATATATCAGGAAATATTTAGAACTAAATGACATGGGAATTCCTTTACTAAAACTTATTGGATGCAGCTAAGGCAGTGTTCAGAGGAAAGTTTTTAGCCTTAAATACTTCTGTAGTTAAGAAGAAAAAATAAAAATTAATAAGTTAATCACCTATGTTCAAAAGTTAAGGGGAAAAAACAATAAAATCAACCCAAAGTAGAAATAATAATAAAGAATATGAATTTAATGAAAGGTAATACCAAAGTGTAATAGAGAGGCCCAGTAAAGGCAAAGGTTGATTATTTGAAGAGTACATTTGAGAAGCCTCTGGTAAATTTAAGAAAATAAAAAGGAGAAGACAAAAATTAGAAGTAAAAAAGACATATCTATAGATGATACAGAGCAAAATGATAATAAGAGGATATGATAAGCAACACTGTTTGTAACAGACTTGGACACATTCCTAGAAAAACATAATTTATCAAGGAAGTAATAATGGAGTTGCTTATGTTAAGCCCCACACCACCAAACAGTCTTAAGTTAGTTACAGTTTTGGCTTTCCCAGAAATGGAATCTTAAACCAGTCAATCAGAAATCACCTGATTAACACTAGTTAAGTAATCTTACTAGCGACCCCTGCCATCCTCTAAAGGAAATTAACTTTGCAATAACCAACCCACTTTTTGCCAATATAACTTTATTGTTGCTCCTTTCTGCCTATGAAAGTTTTTCATTTTGCACAGGTCTTTGAGGTTCCTTTGCTAGATTGAATGCTGCCTGATTTGAATTGTTTTTTGCTCAAATAAACACTAAAGAGTTTTAATATGCCTCAGTTTATCTTTTAACATATTCTTATGTCCAATAAGTTAATTGATTTGTATTTAAGTCTTCCTACTCAAGGTGTGTAGGCACAGATTGTTTTACCAATATATTCTAGCAAGTACTCAAAGAACGAGTAATTCCACTCCTACACAAACTATTCTGGAATACAGAGAAAGAGGGAACACTTGACAAACCACCATAAGAGTTTAGTTGTCATAATCTTGATATCAGACCTAATGAGGACAATTTAAGAAAGGAAAATCTAACTCATCAACTTAGAAGAAAAAGTCTTGAGGAAGTATTAGGAACAGTAGTCCTGCAATGTATAAATAGGTAGGTAAGGAAGGAGGGGAATGTGTCTTAGAAAGAGGAAGAAAAAGAAGCTGAGAAAAGCAACTGGAACTGAGAGGAATTTTCATGATCCCAAAATATCTGTGGTGAGGCACGGTGTGTGGTAAGACTGGAGGTGCTTGAATAGTCTGAGCTCCCTTCATTCTCAAAGCTACCAAACAAAGATCCCTCCCAGGACAAAGCTGGGCGATAGTCCAAGCTGAGAAAAACTGCTGAGAAGAGAATCTAAATTGAACAGGTCAGGGATAATAGAGACCATGGAAATATAAAGTCCAGATCAAAGTGTTGAGGGAGAATAGAAACAGAAGATCTTAGAATTTAAGTGTTCATATTGTTGAATACTTTACAAATACCACCAGGAGAGGGTGGCCTAGAGACATTAAATTGGAAAAACTAAGCAAAGCCTCCTTTATAAAAGTTCAGAAAATCGAATTCTCTGTCAAAATAAGCAACAGAGAAAAGGAGAGGGTTCAAATCACATTTAAATTTATGATAGGATAAAAAGAAAGAATAAGGAGTAGAATCTCTATAGATAATGTAGGAATATGAGATGGATGTTCTCACAAAAATAAAAACTATAACTTAGGGGCGCCTGTGTGGCTCAGTTGGTTAAGCATCTCACTTTTGATTTCAGCTCAGGTCATGATCTCAGGGTGGTGAGATCAAGTCCCATGTCAGGCTCTGTGCTGGGTGTGGAGCCTGCTTAAGATTCTCTCTCCCTCTCCTTCTTCCCCTCCCCCTCTCCTTCTTCCCCTCCCCCTCAAAAAACCCCCCAAAACCAAAAATACTATACCAATATTTCAAAATGAACTAAAAGGTAGAAGATCTGAAAGATGAATCAGTACGAAGAAAACTCAGTAATAAAGTGGTAGAACTCAAGAAAGAATAAGACAAAAAAGAAAATATGATTTCGGAGACTGACTAACTAGAAGCATAATACAAGAGCAAATACACACAGTAGGTAATATCTCATAACAAAGAGAAGATAAAAAGGAGGAAAAATGTAAAGATCAGAAAGAAATGAAGATGCCAGGGGCTGGGGCTGGGGAGGTGATACTCTGGGAATTAGTGCTTGATGGGTACAGGGTTTCAGTTTTGTAAGATGAGAAGAGTTCTGGAGATGAGAAGATGCTAGTGATGGTTAGTGATGGCTAGTGAATGCACTTAATGCCACTGAACTGTATACTTAGAAGTGATTAAGATGGTAAAGTCCATGTTATGTGTATTTTACCACAATAAAAAAAATTGAAAGGAAAAGAAGAAATGACGAGTATCAGCAAGAGTGTGATTAATTCAGAAGACAGCAGAGAGGATCCCATGTGTGTGTGTGTGTGTGTGTGTGTGCCTGAGAAAATCAACCCAGAACAAATATCCAAGCAATAAGACCTAGTGATTTATGAGGGAAAGAAAAGTGGGTTATCAGCTTTTCAATAACTGTGCCTTATCCTGAAGAAACAGAGTAACATATTTAAGATGGTGAAGGAAAGAAACTGTGAACCAAGGATTTTATATTCAACTAAGCTGACTAAAGAATAAAGACAGCAAACTGCCATCAATGTGCAGAAACTTGGGGAATACCGTTTTTAGGAGCTTTTCTTTGGGGATAGACTGGAGCTTCAGACAACCAAAGCAACCAGACAGACATTGCCATAGAGATTGAGAGTGAGCATTAAGTATATATTTACACGGAGAACAAAGGACAAAACAAATAGAACACAGTATGCAATGGCTCTATGTTCTGACTGTATAGATACAATAATATTCTAAAAAGTGATAATGGGAATAGCATATGAAAAACATTTAAAATAGTTTTTCAGTAATTACGGTGGTCGTAGTTTCTGTATTGTAATTCTGAGACCGTTCTGTGTACCATGGAGAAAACATTCATTCATTCCCATTGTCTTGACATCCAGGATTCTTGCTGCAGACCAAAGGAGATTTGGATGAAAGAAGAGTTTAAGTAAATATGGAAATTGAACTGGAAGTATCAATCACATGAGGAATTTTATCTTTATTTACTTATTATTTTTTAAAGATTTTATTTATTTATTTGACAGAGAGAGAGACAGCCAGCAAGAGAGGGAACACAAGCAGGGGGAGTGGGAGAGGAAGAAGCAGGCTCCCAGTGGAGAAGCCCGATGCGGGGCTTGATCCTAGAATGCTGGGATCACGCCCTGAGCCAAAGGCAGATGCTTAACAACTGAGCCACCCAGGCACCCCAAGGGATTTTATCTTTAAATAATAAATGTACGTATTTACATTTATAGTTATCAATGTTATGTATATGTTTGTCTTATAATTATTTACATATTGTACATGTAATTATATAGAATTATGATTATAATGGACGAAGCTAAGAAAGAGGTATATATTCTATAGGAAAGAAAAATAGATATAATGTTATCTAAGTTGCCAAGTTCCCTCCTTGTTCCTTTAGTCCTGGCAATAGTACCTGCTTTCTGAAGTTGTGACCTTTGTACACCTAAGAGTTCTCATTTATGCCTCTTAGTAGTTAACCATTGTTACCTAGTTAACAATTCTTTATATTAAATTTTACCAGCTGCAATGACTAGTCTGTTTTCTGTCTGCTGCTTGGATGCTGGCTGATACAGGTGGTGTTTGTAGCTGAGCCTATGGAATAGAATCAAACATTTATATGCATACTGCGGTGAACTGCTGGAGGTTTCTGAGGAAGCCAAAGATGTTCCTAAAACATTGTATCAGAAAGTTAAATGTGGCTGACTTTTTTTTAGAAGAGGGAAAGCCAGAAGGTAAGAAGTGCCAGTAAGAGGTAAAAAGAGGGATTCAGGGTGTTGACAGGGAAGATAAAAAGGAGAAGAGAGAGCTGAGAAAATGGAAGGAAAGAACAGGATTTAGGATTATTCAGAGAGGAAAGTAAATGTGATGCTGAAGCTTTTAAGCCATAGGATTTTGACGTATCAGAAACGATCATTTTAAGGCAAAGATATTGATAAGGACCCTGGGAGCTGAGTCTTGTCGGGAGGAAGGTGATGATTTGGGTCTTAGACAATGATAATGAGATATCTGGGTGAAAATATCTGGGAGGCAGTTGAGTATAAAGGTCTGAAGCTCTGGGAGAGGTCATTATCATAGCTCTAAGACTAATTATTCATTTACTCCTCAAAGGTACATTCAGTGTCTAGTATCTGGGTGCTGGTATTGAGAACTGACTCAGCACATTCATGGTCTCTGCCTTGGGAAGCACACGACCACGTGGCATATGTCCAATAAGTTACTCATTCTAACGTCCACCTTGTAGAGCTGACACAGAAGTCCTGAGGGCCCAGTTGGCTTCCCACGTTTCTCAAATATAAGTAACAAGGTCAGAAATTGAATTTGGGCATTCTAAAATACTTTGGTTTTACCATACCAGGCAGCCTCTCCGGCACGTTAGGCACTTAATGCCGTCTTTCCTAGTCCTTGCAATTGAAGTGAAATCGAAGCTCCTTCTTGAGATGACTTCTGCAACAGCTGAGGTGCTTTCTTTTCTATGGGAATTTTACTTTTCACAGACATCAAAGCCTTACTCTACAGGGTGATGCCACCGTGGTGGAATTTCAGAGACCAGCCAAGTCCTGATAGGCCCGAAGCTCTGCCTCACCAGAGAGTATGGGCTTCCTCCAAGGTCTAAGCACCCCTCTGCCTGCGCCCTGGGCATTCTTGTGGATTCAAGCCAAATAAAAAGAGAATTAGTCAAATGGTGAGGTGCCCAAGTACATGAGGATAAATTTCAACTCTTACTCCCCGCTCACTAATAAAAGCTAAAATTTTGCTGACAAGGAAACAAGAGACCCTAGTGTGTTTGCGATTATCTAGCCAACTAAGTGTTTTCTTACTTTATCAGATATTGAAAATATAGTAAAAAGGAATAGAAAATATATTGGTGTGTTTGGAGGTAGACAGTCCAAATTCCTTTTCTTTGGTTGCTTGAGAGCACATATGTTTCGATGAGACAGCCTGATTTAAATCTTGACCCCACTGCCAAGTAGCTTTGTGACCTTGGGAAAGTAAGCTAACCTCTCTGTGCCACAGTTCCTCACCATTGAAATGTGGATACTTCTTATGGTTGTTCTTAATATGTTCTAAAGTGCTTAGAACAATGTCTGGCTCCTAATAAACACTGTGTAAGTATTAACACTATTAATGTTGGAAAGTTTATTATGTCTGACATACCTGACTTATTTGGTTATTCCTGACTCTCCTGTCTGAGCCCTGGGCTAGTGGCTGCATAGATGATGGTCCAACTGTCACGTAATTTCACTTCATTTGGAAAGGCAGGATTTATGCCTATGAAGAGATCCACAGAGTGAGCATAACTAAAAATGCCAGCTGCATAATCAAGTCAATGCCTGCTGGGAGGGTGGGAGATGGGTGAGTTCTAATGGTGGAGATGACCTAGGACTACGTCCGTTAGAAAGTAGGTGTGTATATGGTGGGGGCAGATATGGAGCATAGAGAGAAAGCGAGCAGCGAGGAGGGGGCTCTGGACTATGCTTATATGCACCAGAAGCATTGCGATAGAGAAAAGAGGAGGTCAGTGGAGCAGGTGGAAACTGTGTGACCAAGGGAAAGGAAGCAAAGAGACACTTGTGAGAGACACTGGCCAAGAAGGCCAGTCCCTAAATCTTTCTTGATATGAGGCTATGCATCTAGGAAGAATAACTGAGTTGTCAGGCCCAGGTAGCAGGTGGAGTGATGGTACCATTTACCAAAATAGCAAAACCATGAAGCAGAAGCTGGCTTTGAAAGGGGAGCCCATTTACAGCTTCCCAGATTTGGTTGTTGGGAGAACTGGATGGGATACTGCAGGCAAATCACTTAGCACAGAGCCTGGCACAGAGTCAGTGCTCCGAATACGCCAGCTAACATCATCTGCTCACTCTGGGGGTTGCACTGCAGGCATTTAAGCATAATGCTAAGACGTGCCAGCCACGAATGTACATATAAATATACATATTATATTTTTTAGCTTTTGTTTGGATACTTGGGTTCTTTCCCTGAAAGAAACAAAATATATTCTTATAGCTGCAAGATTTAACTTGAACTCTCACCATGATTTTAGCTATGATTAGAAAAATGGGTAATAAATAGACCATATGTGAGGACTTCCAAGACGCCCAAGGGAGGCAAATTAGCCAATATTCTGTCACTTTTCCCTCTGATTACAAGTCTCTCTTAGAGTCATTTTTTCCACACAGAGAATAAAGGAAAAGGGAAATCTTGACAGCCTTTGGTTCAGAAACAGTTGACGGTATTGTTAGAAAAAGTACATTTCATTACATGCTATAAAACTCGCTGAGCGTGCTGATGGCATTTATAGAGTCATGTGGGGGAAACGCCCGAGGAGTCCTGGCTGCTTTGGAATTCATTATATACAGTGCAATGAGTTTAATTTGTGAAAAATAAATTTAATAATTTGTTGACTTTTGTCTTCTTTCTAGACTCACTCCTTTGAGTTTTATTTAGAAAAGCACTTACTTAAAAGCTGCATGAATGTTGAAAGCAAGCATTGAAACTCAAGCTTCACACCACTGACTGCAAAATTACAAGCTATGGTGGGGAAGATGAGGTGTAAAGGAGCAGAGCAGGCAATTAATGCTTTTTTTTTAATGTATGTTTTCATTGAGAACTGGTACCCTTTTTAAAAACAATACATCAGCTGTTATGTTTATCTTCTTTCACTGTCAAAGCAAACTGAGATTCTAGGCTCAAAGAATACTAGAGCTGAGAGGTGGCTTGGCAACCCCACACTTTGCAGATAAGGACACTGAGGGGTGATGTGTTCCAGGCCACAGAAGAGCCCAGAATCTAGACCAGAACCTGGATCCTGCTGCCTACTTGTCTGCTGCCCCCCTCCCTTCCCCACCTCTCTGCCCTCACTGCATGCTCACTACTGGTAACAAGGAGGGGATTCTTTAAAGCATTAAAAGACTTCAGAATTGGAAGGGGCTTTTGAGAGCGTCAGCCTCAACCCTGTGAAGCTCTGGAGCTTGCTCAATGTTGGAGATAAAGGTGAGTGACGAGAGCCCAGACCTAGCTTCCTTGACTGAATCTGGGGCCATGTGTATTTCTTTAAACCACTCCAGATCAGTGGACTGATGATCCAGAGTTCCTGTCAAAGTAACCGCAGCAAGGCTCGTCCTCCTTAAGACTGGTGTACTTCATACTTCTACTTACTCTACTTCTCCAGGCCTAGAGATCTTCTCTGCAGACTCGAGGGACAGATGGGGCAGAGGGTTTATAGGCTCTTCTAGCCCAAATGTACTGCGCTTTGGTGACCCTGGATACAGTGCATGACTGAATTCCCTAGATTCGTTTAATAAACCTTTTGCTGCAGCAGATTCATTGTTTCTCTTTCAAACAACCCATGACATTTCCTGCCTCTGCACCTTTGCAAAACCATTCCCCTTTCCTGGAACTCTCTTTTGCCTCATCTTCATTGACTTGATCATGCTCCCTGTGGAATGTGAGTGCCATGGGAAGAAAGGCCTGTCCTGTTTGCTGCAGTAGTCCTCCACTAGGAACAGAGCCTGGCACATGGAAGGCACTTGGTAGAAGGTTATAGGTGCTGCTTGGATCCCATCTTTTGAAGCCTTATTAGACTGTAATTAGGAGCCCTTGATCCTCACCTGGGGGCTCAATCCTATCTTAGACTCTGCTCAGTTGTGACCCAAACAGAATAGTTGTCAGGGTTCTTGCCAAGAAAAGATACAACTTGGCATTGAATTAATTTTGCTGCTACTTGGGTTCTGACCTTGGGCCGTATCTCTGGACTCTTGTTTCCCACCTTTTTATGGTCTTCAGAGTGCATCTGAGTCTGATGATGAATCTTCCCCACCAGGTGGTGGTTTGGTGCATGTTATTTAACTTTATACTTAAAAAGTCATGCCATCCTTCTGGATAGCAAGTTCTGCCTACCAGGCTGGTCTTCCTTCTGGCAGCTGCCATTGACTCTGTCCTCACAGTGTCTACCATACCCTGGGGGTGGCTGACTCTTGGTCTCCATCTCTCCCTATCCTGCTCTGGTTAAGTCAGTTACTTCATGATCCATGTCATGTTCTATGTAAGAGTCACTCTCTTGGTACCTGGCCCATCAGTGTCTGTTAAGATGTTTGCTTTGTGCTCTGTCCATGAGCCAGGGTTTTCTCCCTAAACGCCAGGCTGCTCTCTGACATGTATCCTCGGGGGTGCTGCCTGCTTGATTTATCGGTGTTGCTGATTTAGGGCTCCTCTCTTGGTGCTTTGTCTCTGTGAAGTCACCGTGCCACCAGGAGTTGAGTTGGCAAAGCCAACCACTGGCATAGATGGCCTCTGTAGTGTTTCATCATTGACTCCAGTTAGCAGAGTCTGCTGACTATCCTGGTCTTTCTCCCTGAGATGCGTCCCTCTTTCAATCATGTTCATGTTCAGGGAAGGGTGGTGGTTTCCTCATCTGGTATCATGGTTAAGAGATAGCATTCTGGTGCCAGAGTGCCTAGACACCAGGTGTATGGCTTAGGCAAGTTACTTAGCTCTAAGATTCAATTGCTTTACCTGAAAAGTGGGGGAGGAATGGAGGCCTTAACAGTAATTGTCTTGTACGGTCATGATGAGGATTCAATTAGAAGCATAACCAGCAAGTTTTGTAGCTCAGAGTTACTGGGCTCTCCTGCATACCTCAGCCCTCTGAACTGCTCTATCCTGTAAGCTCCCATAATACTTATTCTCTATACTCTCATTTTGCATTTAAAGATACTATATTGCAAATGCAGTTTCCATTTTTAGACACATGTCTTACATGTCCAGGTACATTGTCAGTTCCTTCAGTTAAAAAACTGTGCCAAGTATCACCTTATATCTCCCAAGCCTAGCGCGGTGCCCTGCATATAGCAGATACGTAGTAAATGCTTATTTTTATTGCTAGCATGAATAATCATCTCATTATCCTAAAAATCAAACATTACCATCCCGCAAACTCTCATGAGTTTGCTCACCCCAGAGTTCATTTCCCTTGTTGATGGTGCATTGGCAAAGGATAAAATCAAGGCAGACAAAAACACTTATTAACTATCCCAGGGATTATGCAGGTGGCAGCTGTACTAGGATGATGTTCCTTATTAATGGTGTTCTTAGACTTACTTGCAGCAGTGGTTAGAAATAACAATGGTTATACTAAAAATCTGCTTTCCAATTAGCTCAGGAAAAAAGATGGCATCTGGGACTCAGCCAGTAGGAAACTAAGAGACTCACTCCGCAATATTTCAGAATACTGCTTCACTTGTAATGGCAGTCTCCTCTCTTCACTAGATAGGTTCAGACTGGTAAGTTTCCTGACACCAATGGATTTTACCTACCATTGACCAATAATAAAATGAAAAGTGGCACAAGTGTCATCAGTAAGTTCAATGTCACATCATCTTGGAGAAAGGCATTTCACACAATTAACAACTAAAATTTGTGAGCAGTTTTTTGAAAAAAGCTTATTTGGGTTCTGAGTTGAAAAGCAAAGACATTTGTGCTCAGATGCTGTAATACATCTGCAATGAAAGGATTAAAGAAGAGGAGTGAATCACACAAGGGAAGTTATTATGGGATATTCCAGCATTTAGATTGGAGGCTACAGGTGGAGGTTGTGAGTGAGGACCTGAACTTGAAGGAAGGTCAACTGGGTTCCGCTCCTCCCCTTTCTCAACTGCAAAGGTGGCATTTCCTCTTTGTCTCTTTCTTCTATAAAGTGGGGGAAACACCTATTTTCCCTTTCTGTTTTCTCAGAAGGTTGTTGTAAAGATCATATATGGTAATATTAGTGAAAGAACTCTCTGGGTTTAGAAGTGCTAAAGAAACATAAGTCGAACAAAATGGTTTTGTTGACTACAGACCCCTTCTGGACCTGGTGGTCTTCCCACCGCCAGGCATGGCACCCTGGACAGAGTGGACAGTAAGGTGCAGGGTGCACCGTGCTAATGACTGTTATCATTTCTCTGGAGACAGAGACCGGCTGATCTGAAGGAGGGCAGGATATTTTTAAGAGGTAAGCCCTGCTTTTCCCTTAGATTGAATTTGCAAATTCTGATTTAGGGATCTAGAGGCTTTTGTTCCAGATCATGTAGAAAGGGTCCAGAGTCAACATGGCCAGGGACAAGACTTCTTCTTCTTCTTCTTTTTTTTTTTTTTAAATAATTTTTATTTTGTTATATTAGTCACCATACAGTACCTCCCCAGTTTTTGATGCAATGTTCCATGATTCATTATTTGCATATAACACCCAGTGCACCATGCAATATGTGCCCTCCTTAATACCCATCACTGGCCTATCCCAATCCCCCACCCCTCTCCCCTCTGAAGCCCTCAGTTTGTTTCCCAGAGTCTAAAGTCTCTCATGGTTCATTCCCCCTTCTGTTTACCCCCCTTCATTCTTCCCTTCCTTCTCCTACCGATCTTCCTGCTATTTCTTATGTTCCATAAATGAGTGAAACCATATGATAATTGTCTTTCTCTGCTTGACTTATTTCACTTAGCAATGGAATATTACTCAGCCATCAGAAAGAACGATTGCACAACATTTGCAGCAACATGGACGGGACTGGAGGAGATTATGCTAAGTGAAATAAGTCAAGCAGAGACAAGACTTCTATCTGAGAAACTCTTCTTAAGAAATCTCTGGGTGCACTAAGAAACAAATGCTTGTTTTTTTATGGGTCAGTCTTCTTCTTGGAGGAGAGAACTGAGAAAAAAATGGACTTAAAATTACAAAGGGGATATTGTTTGGCAAAGAGGGAAGACGGTGATTTTTCTCAAGGAAAGAAAAATGTGACAGTAGAGAGAGCAAGGGAAGAGTTTTATGTCTGTTTCAGGGTTGGAGGTAACACAGCCCATTACCAGCAGAGGCCTGGGTAGACTTCTGGATATTTTTAAGTAGAAGAAAGGTAATTACCTTTCTGAGATGGCTTAGGGGCATTTCTTTTCAAGGCCTCTTCAATTTCTTTGCTGAGTCTATAAACTTTGTGAGGGAAAATAGAAATGTATATCCACTTCAAGAATAACATGACAAGCTATCTTTTACAGCAAACTCTTGCTTTCTAGAACTTTTTTTTTTTAGTACTGATAATTCTAAGAAATGAAGGATAATATTAAAATTTGAGAGAAGTAGGTCATCCAAATACATTAGTAACTAATTTGTTAAGCTGTTATATAATTTCCCATTAGGTTAGCTGTCTTACTTGTTACTTCTAGAAATGTAGCCCCTGAATACTACCTCTAAAAGGATAGGAATGATGAAAAGCCAAAGCCAAATATCTCTGAGAGACAGATAATTTCAAACTTGAAGCAATCCATTGTCAAAATTCCCAGGGTTTTAGAAAGAAATTGCCAACATTTCTCCAAGAAAAATAGAGTTCAAAAGAGACATATAAATAACTGACCCAAACAATAGCCTTAGAGGGTCTCCAAAGACGCTTCCTTAGAGAGAAATGCCTATAACACTTTTTCAGAAAAATTCAAGTTTCTTAACAGCGCTAATAACATTAAGCCTTTAAGAAGTACTTTCCATCTACTAACCTTTGGGGGGAAAAGCCCCGCTTATCCAGAGGCAAGAAACAGTTCACACTAGGTGATCCATTAATCCCTGAACTAGGTCTATAAATGAAATGGTTTATAGAGAAAAGAATTAAAGAATTTACAACCTTTGTCAAAAACTCAAAGTAACTCCTGTTATTTCTCTGTTTCAAATAAAGATTCGTAGGCAGATATAACAGTAATGATTTTTAAACTAAAAAGTTTTCTGAGATTTTCAAGTAAAGGAATAAAGCTAGAGGGTCAAGCTTTTCCTCTGAAGGAAAAAAAAAGTAGAGTGGGAAGGAGAATATAAAAGGCAAGCAGGAGAGAAGAAAAATATTTTGAGGCATGCCCACTAAAAAATATTTACAGAGTATAGTAAAACTATTTAATCTCAACTTTTTATTACTAAGAGAATGGTTCCCTAAGCAAATTAATAGCATAAAGAAGATTCCAGGTAGGATCCAGAACTTAATTATGAGAATAAGTCATGCTTGTCATTAACAGCATAGTTTGCAAACCAAAAGTGTCTCACTTGATGATTATGTGTTTACAACAGGAAGGTTGGGAACAATCCTACCTGACGATGCTTTGGTAAATCACCAGTTGGAGTTAAATGTTTATAATAATAATCATAGTCTTTTAGAGATTGGGAAATATAAAAGAAAATCTAAATTGACTCTACCTCTCAATGTATATATGAGAAAATGGAATTTCTTAGTGATACGATGTTTGGTTAAGGATTGCAGCTAGTTGGTTAAAAGGGTCTAGGATCATGTTTTAAAATTTCCTGTTCAGGTTTCTTTTCTCTATCATAATGCTTAACTGAAATCAGCCATAGAATCATAGAATTTCACTCATCTTGGGAAGAGGCATTAAAATTCATGTTTTTGGTATCCTTTTCACTGAAGTATAACATACATACTGAAAAGTGTACAAGTCTTAGGTATACGGTAAACACACGCACCCCAGCAGAGAAACGACACATTACCCAAACTGGACAAAACCCCTTGCGCCCTTTGAAGTCAGAGCCCACACTGTACGACACAGTAATATATTTCTAAACCCAGCTGAGGAGTGAGCAAATTGAAGTCCACATTGGATAAATTTTATTTGTCCCAAAGCAAATTATTTTTTTTTTTTAAAGATTTTTATTTATTTATTCGACAGAGATAGAGACAGCCAGCGAGAGAGGGAACACAAGCAGGGGGAGTGGGAGAGGAAGAAGCAGGCTCATAGCAGAGGAGCCTGATGTGGGGCTCGATCCCAGATCGCCGGGATCACGCCCTGAGCCGAAGGCAGGCGCTTAACCGCTGTGCCACCCAGGCGCCCTGTCCCAAAGCAAATTATTAGCAAGAATGTGAAACAAGGTCTTATGCTGCCAACTTCAGTTGTTTTTCCACTAAGTTAATTCCATCTAATTTAGCTAACAATATAAAGCCCAACACAGTGTAAAACTGTAGTAAGTGTGCCCCAAACATTTGTTGAATAAATTAATGAAATCATTCCTGAAGTTCCTTCTATTTCATACATTATTTCTGTGCCCTTGGTGTGTTTTTCTTGGTCTCTCACTCACATTGCAAGGTCTCATGACATCTTGTTGATGATTCTGGGCTGTCTGAGTATTTCTGAACGAGGTACTATGAAGCTGTATGTGTGGGTGCTGTTGCCCTTTGTAGGGCTTTTCTCTAGGAGGGTTGAATGTAAGCCCATTTCACTGGGTGAACTCCCATGTCCATATTCAAAGAACTTATCTCTGGGGTTATTTTATTTTGATAGAAAGGAATCCTTCAACCACCTGGGGAAACATGAAAACTGTTAAATGTTTTAGAAACAGTATGAGAGAAGGAGTTGTGTGACCAACTCTTCATGCAGACTTTTACTAAATCCTGTTTTCGTTTCTACATCTCTTTCTCATTATTCTCTGGGGATGGCCAAAAGTTGATCTACTTTTTATTGTCACCATGCAATAACAAGTCTAAACAATGGTAATAATAAAACACTCTCCAACCTTCAAATATTAACTTGGTCTGGTTCTAAAAAATTGTAGTTGCTATTTTTTTTCAACTTTATAGATTTAATTTACAAACCACAAAAACCCCTACATTAAGGGTACATTTGATGAATATTGGTAATTACAATTTGATGAATTTGGGGAACTGCATTCAAGATACTGTTCCATCCCTCTAAAGGGTTTTCTTGGCCCCTTTGCAGTTGATACTCTGATCCAACTTTCAGTCCCAGTCAGCCACTGATCTGCTTTCTCTTACTATGTTTTTTACCTTCTTTAAGAATTTCATATAATGAAATCAAATAGTATGTACTCTTTTGGGTTTTCTTTCACTTAAGATATTTTTGAGATTTATCCATCTTGTATATATTAATATTCCTTTTTTATTGCTGAGTGGTTTTTCATTTTTGGATATATCACGATTTGTTTATCCATTCACATGTTGGTCAACATTTGGGTTGTTCCAGGTTTGGGCAATTGTGGTTAATGCTGCTCTGAACATTTGGTGTAAGTCTTCATGTGGACATACATTTTCATTTTTTTTGGATAAGCCCCTAAAAGTAGGATCGATGGATCCTATGTTTAACTTTCTAAGATATGCTATGCTGACTTCCGGGGTAGTGGTGCCATTTTGCTTTCCACCAGCAAAGTTTGAGAGTTGTCATTGCACTACATCATCAACACTTGCTATTAGTATTTTTAATTTAGGCTGTTGTAGTGGTGTGCAGTACTATCTCATCTGGTTTTAATTTCATTTCTCTGATGACTTGTGATGGTGAGAATCTTTTCATGCTCCTATTTGCCATTTGTTTATCTTCTTTCGGGAAATGTCTATTCAAATCGTTTTTCTCTATTAATGGGTTGTTTGCCTTCTTGAGTTGGGTCTTTTTTATATTTTAGATAAAGCCTTTGTCAGATGTATTTTGGAAATATTTTTCCTAGTCAAAATTTGTCTATTTTGCTTCCCTTAACTGTGTCTAAGAATAAAAGTTTTAATTTTGATAAAATACATTTTATCAGTTTTTTCTTTTATAGGTCATGTTTATAGTGTCCTACTTAAGAAATCTTTGACCCAGGTCACAATTTTTTGTTTGTTTGTTTTCTTCTAGATGCTTTATAGTTACATTTCTTATGTTTAGGTCTATGATCCATTTTGAGTTAACTTTTATGTATGGTATGATGTATGAATTGAGGCTAATTTTTTATACAGATATACAGTTTTTTCCCACACAATTTAAAGACTAATTTTTCTCCATGGAATTACCTTGTCTTGGGAAAGGACTTGGCATATTCCAGAAATAGAAAGGAGGTCAGTGTACCCTGAATGTAGTGAAAGAGAAGGAGAATGATACACAATGATGTTGGAGAGAAAAATAGGGGCCAGACCTTGTAAGGTCTTATAAATAGTCTTTTTTTTTTTTTTTTAAGATTTTATTTATTTATTTGACAGAGAGCCAGCGAGAGAGGGAACACAGCAGGGTGCATGAGAGAGGAAGAAGCAGGCTCCCAGAGGAGCAGGGAGCATGATGCAGGGCTCAATCCTAGGACCCTGAGATCATGCCCTGAGCCGAAGGCAGACGCTTAATGACTGAGCCACCCAGGCACCCTATGATCTTATAAGTCTTGGTAAGAAATTTGGATTTCATTCTGATAGTAATGTAATTGCTTCAAGCATTTTAAACATGGATACTGGATAATCTGATTTATATTTTAAAAAAGATAATTCTTCATCTGTTTGTACCAATCCAGTGAAAACATGCTGATGAAAGTCACTGATGACCATGCAGTAGTAAGCTGAGTTTGATGGAGTTTTATTGTTTCTCAGTGGGGTAAAATTTGACCCATAGCTCAGCAGTTCTTAAACTGCCAACCACACATTTGCCTTTCCCCTTCTATTTGTAGGAGTCTATTTAAAACCAGAGCTAATGCACTTTTTTGAATGCCATCTTATATATTGCTACTGCCAGAAATTTTTGCCAGGGTTATCGAAAATGCTACCTGGTGCTTTATGTCCTTTTGGCTTCTCTTCCTTTTGCTATTTTGTCATTGCCAAGGTAAACACTGTGCTAATGCCAATAGGAAAAAGCTTAAGAAGACTTTTTAGTTATTAGAGACTGCATACCCCTTGGTGATTATCACTAGCTTAATTTGAACTATATGAAATTAACTAAACATGAGGAATCTAGGATAGCAATTTTATAATAAAGAAGATTTATAATGCATTGTGATCATCCACTGAACTTGAAAATGATTAAATTAGCTTAAATGTAGGGGCGCCTGGGTGGCAAAGCAGTTAAGCATCTGCCTTCGGCTCATGGCGTGATCCCGGCGTTGTGGGATCGAGCCCCACATCAGGCTCCTCCGCTATGAGCCTGCTTCTTCCTCTCCCACTCCCCCTGCTTGTGTTCCCTCTCTCGCTGGCTGTCTCTATCTCTGTTGAATAACTAAATAAAATCTTTTAAAAAAAATTAGCTTAAATGTAAAAAAGGTTTTGATACAGAAAAATTTTATTCTCTATTAGAGTTGATTATAAGAGAAATTGTAGATTTCCTAATTGTAGAATTGGTTAATTTTGGCAAAATTTTGTTGGAGGATTGTTAACTGGTTAAGTTATAACTAGATTATCTTTTCTGTTTAATTCCAAAAGGCTCTTATTTATATCTGTGCTTAAACTTTAGTAGTTTTAGTATATACTTTCACTTTCAGAATATTAACTATATTGAAGTTAAGAGATTAAAAAATGAAAGTTAAATCAAGTTGAATAAATAGGTTGCTATTGTTTATTCTTTTAATGAGTTTTATATGATTAATATCAAACTATATAATTTGTCTAATATTGTAAGAATGTTGGTGAGGAAGACAGACACTTTATTAAGTAAAATATTGGTTCTACTCTTGATAATGTTGACATTCTTTAATTTTAATTTCTTGATTTTACCTCCGCATTAACCCTTTAAAGATTATTTTAGGTATTTAAATATAGAATTTAGTTTTAGTCTTCTAAAGTTTTAACATTTACTGAAATAACCTTTCTAGAATGGAGTTAGAAAACTTTTTTAAATTTTATTTTTTAATTAATTTAAAAAAAATTTGAGTATACTTGACATACAATGTTACATTAGTTTCAGGATATAACATAGTGACTCAACTTTTCTATACATCATGCAATGCTTACCACAAGTGTACCTACCATATGTCACCATACAATGCTATTACAATATCATCGACTATATTTCTTATGCTGTGCTCTTTTATTCTGGAATTGGGAATTTTTTTAATTTAAAGAGATGCAGAGAAACTTCCATTTCTGTTGGACTAGATATTATGAAAATTCTCCCACTAACAGCATGTAGAAATTATGAGATGAATATCTTCAAAACAAAGAGAAAACTGAAACTACAGTGGTAAGCTAGGACTAATGTCCTGATTTTTCTAGAGTGTCTATAATACTAGAAATAGAGGTCAAGGTTTTGACAGATTCCTGAAGGAATAGGAGTTAAGACCTTTTGTCTAATAAGATGGGCAAATAACTAACACTCATGCATAAAGGTAGGATACTCAGAGGGCTAGACCCTCAGTGAATGGTTGAACTAGGAAAAGAAAATCATATCTTGGTGAAAGGAGTCAAAAGGAAACTTTAAAAGCCTTAGTCCTTGGCTTCATGTTGGGGAAAATTGTTCCCTAAAAGTTAATTACCAGTCTATCTACACATAAGCTCGGGGGTTGAATTTACAAAACCTGCACAGTTCAAGAAAAACCATTCTAACAATTTAATTTGAAGTGCTTCAGGTGGGTAGTGTACCAGAGTGGTAGAGCACTTACAAGAAGTAAATGCGTATTTATTTGGTGAAAGTAATTTCCAACTTGTCTTCTTAAAATTAAGGGCCACCAAAAAACACTGACATGCAGAAGAAAACAAGCTACAATGAGCAGAGTCATCAAAAACAGCAAACAGTAAATTAGATAGACTTGACCTAAAATCTGACACAGGATTGCAAATGTTGAAATTATGCTTAAAATGTTTCTGTAAATAAATAAATAAATAAATAAATAAATAATATTGTAAATATGACCAAGGACTAAGATTGAGAATATTTTAACAATTATATAACGTTGGAAAGAAACTAAGTAGAATCTATAGAAATAAAATATATTTATTTAAATCAAAACTCTGTGGATGGGTTAAACATCAAACCAGATACAGCTAAATAGAAATTCATAGACTGGAGAACAGATCTGAAGAATTATGCAGAATTTAGCACAGAGAGATTTAAAAAGTATGGAAGATGAGTTAAGAGGTATGGAAAACAGAATGAAAACGTCTAACACATGGCTAACTAGAGTTCCAGAACAAAAGAGTACTCAGAAGAGGGAGAGAAAATTTTGAAATATTTTTTAGAATGAGAATTTTCCGCAATTGAGGAAAGACACAGATTCTTAGATTAAGGAAAACAATAAATCCCATGGAGAACAAATAAAACTAATCAACCCATTCACACTGTAGTCAAAGTGAAATCATCAATAACAAGATAAAAAGTAATTTACTAAAATAGGTGGACACCTATTTTCAAATAAAAGTTAGATTGATGTCACAGCAGCAAAAATGGAAGCCAGAGAAAACAAACACATCTTCAATGTGCTGAGAGAAAACAGAAGTTCATCTAAAGTTAGAAACTTAAACTATCTTTAAGAATGAGGATTAAATAAAGACATTTTTTGGTAGATACAAATTAAAGGAGTTAACCACCATCAGACTTCACTAAAGGGATTTCTAAAGGATGTACTCAAGGTAGAAGTAAAATGATCTCAGATAGAAGGTCTAAGATTCAAGAAAGAATGGTATGTAAAAAAAAAAAAAAAAGGTAAACATGAAGGAAAATATAAACTAAGATGGACTGTATAAAAAAGTAATAAGGTAAAATTATTAAAATTTTATACTAATAACATTTAAGATGAGAAGGGAGTTGTTATATGTTGAATTATTTCCCCCCGAAAAAGATATGTTGGAATCCTAACCCACAGTACCTCATAATGTAATTTTATTTGGAAATAGAGTCCTTACAGAGGTAATGCAGTTTAAATGAGGTCATTAGAATGGCCCTAATCCAACATGACTGGTGTCCTTACAAAAAAGAGAAATTTAGACACAGATAGCACATAGAAAGAAAACCACATGAAGTTGAAACTATGCTTACATGCCAAAGAATCCCAAAGATTGCCAGAAAGCCACCAGAAGAATTCAAGGCATAGAAAGATTCTTCCTCACAGCCCTCAGAAGGAACCAACCCTCTTGACACCTTGATCTTAGATTTCTAGCCTCTAGAAGCATGAGACAATAACGTGATTGTTTAGATTGCTCGGTTTGTAGTTCTTTGTTACAGCAGCTGTAACAAACTAATACGGAAGTGTTTAGAGTAAAATGTCCAATGTGATGAGAGTTCTAATAACTTCATATTATTTGCAAAAATAAAATTATACATTTTAAGGAACCTATATATGTTAAAATTTTTCTTGGAAGTCACTAAAAATGAAAATGTATCTTTTACTTCAATACAGAATAAATAGAATAAAAAATGAATTCTCATTGTATATATGGCTGATTCCACATCTGGAAAGGTACAAGATGATCCTGGAACATTTTCATACCAGAGAGCAAGAAAACCCTCAAAGATTTCTGCTAGCAGACTCATAAGCTAATCTGATTAGGCTATACTGGTCAAGAAAGGAAAATCTATATACCAATAAAGATAAGAACTACAGTGGATAAAACTTATCTAATATATTTAAATCCAGAAGTTCAAAATGATACTAATTATTTATGATTTATAGGAATAAATGAACAAACTCAATAGTTAATTTTGGAGGGTTCTAGAGAATGATTTCATTATTTTGGAAACTAATTAAAATATGTCAAGAATTAATCCTAGCATCTTTTGGAAAGATGGTAGTAGAAAGATTCTGGTTTTACCTAGTCTCATGGATATACCTAGATAACACACACATCAGTGTAAATAACCCAGAAAATGACCCAAAGACCACCAGAACAGACTCTCCATGGCTAAATGTAGAGAAGAGGCCACAATGAAGAGGGTTGGAGGGGCAGAGACATGGTCAGGAACCAAACTGACCCATGGGAGGGAGGGATGTCACAGGCATGGGGTGGGGAGAGGGAGCAGGTCCCACTCTAGGCACTCCAGGCACCCCAGGCACAGGGAACCCACACTGGGAAGATGAATCCCCATAACACTTGGCTTTGAAAACGAGAGAGCTTAACTTCTCAAGTTCTTACAATTAGTGGGGCTTAACACCTGGAACTTTAAAAATCAATGGGCTTAGCTCTAGGAGAGCTGGACAGTGACAGGAAACTTAGTCCCCACCTTTAAAGAGACAGAACAACAAAAGCCCTGCTGAGATATAGGATAAATCCCTTTTGCACTGTTGGTGGGTAATTCAAAATGGTGCAGACAATGTGGAAAACAGTATGGAGATTCCTCAAAAAGTGAAAAATAGAACTACCCTATTATCCACTAAGTATACTACTAGGTATTTACCCAAAGAATGCAAAAATACTAATTCAAAGGGATACATGACCTCTAGTATTTATAGCAGCATTATCTACAGTAGCCAAACTATGGAAACAGCCCATGTCCATCAACTAATGAATGGATAAAGAAGATAGGATATATGTATACACACACACACACACACACACACACACGCACACACAATGGAATATTACTCAGACATAAAAAAATGAATCAAATCTTGCCATTTGCAACAACATGGATGGAGCTAGACAGTATTATGCCAAGCAAAATAAGTCAGAGAAGACAAATCCCATATGATTCCACTCATACGTATAATTTAAGAAACAAAACAAAGGCGCAAAAGGGAAAAAAAGAGAGGCAAACCAAGAAGATTCTTAACTATAGAGAATAAACTGATGGTTACCAGAGAGGAGGTGGGTGGGGGAATGGGTAAAATAGTTGAAGGGGATTAAAAGTATACTTCTGGTGATGAACACTGAATAAATTAGAGAATTGTTGAATCACTACATTGTACACCTCAAAGTATACTTTCATATAATACATACATATAATACTGTATGTTAATTATCCTGGAATTAAAAATAAAGAATCCTATATTTCCTAAAAGATATCTTGAGTCCTTATTCTATGCAAATATTTGTCTAGAGAGTTTCTTTTTATAACCCTATTCCAGAAAAGAAATGCTGAAGTTTGAAGAAATTCAAATATCACTATTTTAAACACTCCTAATGAATTAACAGAGGTATGTAATAATCACCAATGGCAGAAAAGACCACAAAAAAAGAGAGAAATCAAATGTTATATATGTTTTAGTTGAAGTGCAAGACACCTGAGATTGAGTTGAGAAAAAAATCTAACCTAAAATTGACCAAGACTCTAGGTCTAGTTAATAATTTTTGGGAAATACAAGGAGATGGAGAAATGTGCTGAATACCACCTTGTGAATACAATAACAAAACCAGACCATAGGAAACCATAGGATAGATGACCCAGCATATTTAACACATTAAACTGAAATGATATGAAAATAAAATAAAATAAAATAAAATAAAATAAAATAAAATAAAAATAAAAATAAATGGATGGAAAACATACAGATTAGAAAAGACTTAGAAGACCTAGCAAACAATAAGTATAGACCTTATTTAGATACTTGTTTTAAGTAAAAAAAGGTATAAAATCACCAGGGAAATAGGAACATTGAGTGGACATTTTATAGTGTTAAATATTCATTTTTAAATTCTAAAGATGCAATAATTTGTGGTTATGTTAAAAGAAAAGCACTTTAAAATAACTTGTGACAAGGTGGTGGCTATGGTGCTGTTTGGGGGGAATGAATGAAGGTCTAGAGAATAACTGGCTATATACTGGTAATTATCAAAGCTGGGTTATCAGTATTAGTTATTTATTCTTTCTAGTTTTATAGATCTTTGAAAATTCTGTAATACAAAAGTTAAAATGAACATAATAACAATTCCTACTTCACAGGGTGATAGAGTAAAAAAATCAATATATTTACTAGCACAGAAGTTCTCCTGTAGGGGCGCCTGGGTAGCACAGTGGTTAAGCATCTGCCTTCAGCTCAGGGCGTGATCCTAGCGTTCTGGGTTCGAGCCCCACATCAGGCTCCTCCACTAGGAGCCTGCTTCTTCCTCTACTACTCCCCCTGCTTGTGTTCCCTCTCTCACTGGCTGTCTCTCTCTGTCAAATAAATAAATAAAATCTTTAAAATAAAAAAAGTTCTCCTGTAATTCATACCCAATTTTTTAAAAGCCTTGATCAATTATATAAAAGAAAGAAGGAAAAAATGCAGCAAATTCAGGGGAAACAAGAAGCACAAAATAAGAAAATTTCAAACTTACTAACAGTTAAAAGCCAGTGTTAAAATTTATATGAAAGAGTAAGGAGTACAAGAGCATAAAGGAAATTTGAAAAAGAAAATAAATTTGTTTAGATGACAAATAAAACAGTGGAACAGAATAGGATGAGGAAATATTCCCAAATATCTTACTCAAAGATGATATATATGTCATTGTGGATTGGCAAGAAAATGATGAACCATTCCATAAAGGATGGGCTATTTAGGGAATTAATTTGGAACAATAAAATAAAATCCCAATTTCAGATCCCTATTTCATATATATATATATAAAAAAAAAAAACTCTAAGTGGATTAAAGACCTGAAAGGAAAATAAAATAAAATAAAAATAAAAATTATAAATTCTGGGTAGTAAAGGATTTCTTAAACAAGCCCAAAACCAAAAAGGAGAAAGACTGTTTAGATTTGACAATTGTATTTTTCCAAAATTAAAAGGGATTATGTTCACAATACATATTACTGATAACTGAATCAATAACGTAGATAATTCAAATAATTAAAAAGGACTAATTACATATAAGTGAAACGGGCAAAAGAGTTGAATCAGCAACTCATGGAAGACAATACCTAAAAATAGTTCAGCGAATTCAACATAAAATAATGAGAGACCATTCACCCATGTGAGATTAACAAAATTTGAAAAGGACTGCAACTCCAGCTGTAACTGAGGAGGCTTAGTAACTCTGATCAGCAAATCTACTTCTAGGCATTTACCTACAGAAGAAAGGCTATACCAAAACTCTATCACATGTACATAAGGAACATATACAAGAACATTCATAGCATCATTGTTTATACGAACAAAATACTGAAAACAAATGCCCATCTTAAGCAAAACTGATGAACAATTGTGCATAATCACACAATAGATTACTATCAAGCAATCAAAATTAACTACTGTCACAAATATCAAGATAGATGAATCTCATAAACATAATGTTGAGGAAAGGAACCAAATCACAGACTAAATAGGCATTGTGGTAATATTTATATGCAGTTTAAGCACTTCCATAAATCTATATAACAAAATTATAAAGAAATGCACTGGAATGTCAAATGTAAAATTCAGAATAATAGTTGTGGATTGGAGAGATGTGGGTATATTCATAAAAGGCAATAAATGGGTTAGCAATATTTTGTTTCTTAATCTGAGTGGTGGGTGCATGGGTATTTATTATATTATTGGAAGTTTACATAGTAAAACTTTTATTATTAAAAATAATTTAAAAGTTACTAAGAATAACTTCTTAATAATAAACTATCGGTAAAACAGTTAGAAAATATAAATACATTCATTGAGTTTCTTAAAAGTGCTGGACACCGCTAGACACTGAAAGGAATATCATGTTGAACAAGAAAGACATAGTTTTTAGCTTTATAGACCTTAAAACCTATGTGGGAAGATAAACATTAAACAAATAGTTACTGTTCTAGATGACTTGCCATTCTCAAACATACAGTTTTTTTTATGAATTCCTGCTTTCTCTCAACCTTGCCTGCTTTTCTCTTGACCCATCTCCTACTTTGTAGGTCTCCATAACCACAATGTTTTCTCTGATGTCTCCCTGCAGTATTGATCCAAATTTCCTCTCTCAGATCACTGTGCCCTCTTTTTTTTAACCTCTGAATTGCAATTATTAGTTCACCTTTCTGTTCCTGCCAGTAGTCTGTGAGCTCCTTAAAATAGGAACCATTTTCTAACCACCATTGTGGCACACAATAAATGTTGAAAAACTGTATTTACATGTGAAAAGTAAAGTAGTAAGGCCTTGTGATTAAAAGAATACCAAGATGTTATTTATGTTTGCTTGTATGTGATAGCAACTTGAAATTGAGATGACAGCCTTAGTATTACATGCATTTTGGCCAGAACATACTATAAAAGATACACTGTCTGCTGCCCCATGACTAAAAAATTTCTTTTCAAGATTTCCTACACCAAATAATCTCCAATCGCATACACATTTAAGAAAAGAGTGAATCAAATACCTTAAAATCATAAAAACACAGGTGAATTTAATTTTCCATTATCCCCATTAACTGGAATCTGGCTTTTGCCCTAAGACTTGCTCTCACAAAGGCATAACCTATTTCTATTACCAGGGCCTCATTGGCTTTTATTAGAGCACATCATCAACACAGGGAGAAAGACAGCAATTTGGTACGTGTAATTCAAAAGAATTTCTCCAAGACTTCTTTGAGGTAATATCAGAAAGTTCCCTTGATATCTACCTTAAAAGAAAATTGGATCTTAAATTTAACTCCACAGAAACACATCTTTTGAAGTATCACAAATAAAGCAGGTTTCCTGCCTGGGGACACTTGGCTATTGCTCTAGCAATTGCACTTACTATACTATGGAAAATGGAACATCACTACATTTATTTGTCTCAAAAATTGCCCTAAGAAGGATGCCCACTACCTCCACTATTATTTCATGTTGAATTGGGAGTGTTGGACAATGCATTCAGACATAACAAAAAAAGTAGAGGCACAAGAATTAGGAAAAATAAAGAAATAAAACTATCCTTATTTTCAATTTATGAGATAGTATTCTTGGAAAACCTGAGAGAATCAAAAATAAAATTAACACATACATAAATCTGTGAAGTAATAGAATGCAATTTTAACATACAAAAATTGGGGCGCCTGGGTGGCACAGCGGTTAAGCGTCTGCCTTCGGCTCAGGGCGTGATCCTGGCGTTATGGGATCGAGCCCCACATCAGGCTCTTCTGCTATGAGCCTGCTTCTTCCTCTCCCACTCCCCCTGCTTGTGTTCCCTCTCTCGCTGGCTGTCTCTATCTCTGTCAAATAAATAAATAAAATCTTAAAAAAAAAATAACATACAAAAATAAATAACCATTTAGAAGACATAACGGAAGAAAAACTCCATTTATAACAACAAAAAATATAAAATACTTAGGCATAAACTTAAAAAGAAATGTGCAAAATCTATATGAGGAAAACTTTAAAAATATACCTGAAATGCACAAAAGCAGATTTAATAAATGGAAAGACATTCTTCATTCTTGAATAGAATGAATCAACATAAAAGAGTTAATTCTCCCTAAGTTATTATGTAAATTAAATGTGATCCAATAAAAATCCAAAAAATTTTATTGTCAGAGTGAGATAATTTTTAAAAAAGATTTTATTTATCTATTTGTCGTGGGGGGGCACACAAACAGGGGGAGCTGCAGGCAGAGGGAGAAGCAGGCTCCCTGCTGAGCCAGGAGCCCTGCATGAGACTCAATCCCAGTACCCTGAGATCATGACCTGAGCTGAAGGCAGACACTTAACCAACTGAGCCACCAAGGTGTCCCTAGAGAATCTGATTCTAAAGTTCACACTTACAAATAAATATACCAGAGAAGCCAGGAAAGTTCTGGAAAAAAAAAAAAAACAAAACCAAACAGAATAATTAGTTTTACCAATTATTAAACATACAAACACTTCTATAATTAAAATAGAGAGTACCATTGTATGAAAAGACAGATCAGTAAAAGGAATAGCATAGCAAGCTCAGAAATGGACCTAAATACATATCAAAATTCAACATATGAAGACTTCCTGGGAAGATAGGGGAGTTGGAGGACCTAAACTCACCCTGTCCCATTGAAACAACTAGATGACACATCAGTGTAAGTAACCAAGAAAACTACCTGAAGACTGGCAGAACTAAGCCCACAACTAAATTCAGAGAAGAGGCCACACTGAAGAGGGTAGGAAAGGTGGAGATGCAGTGGGCAGCTAATGCCTGTGGTCTGGCGATTGGAAGGAAGGAGCTGGGGGTGTAGAGAAGAGCAAGAAACAGACTATCACACCTGGGAACCTGCACAGGGAAGATGAATGCCCACAGCATTTGGCTTTGAAAATTAGAGGGGATGAATTTCATGAGTTCTCACAACCAGTGGGACTTAAAGCCTGGAACTTTAAAAATCAGCAGCTTGGCTCTGGAAGAACCCAGAGGGCAATAGGAAACTGAGTCCCTGCCCTTAAAAAGATAGCATGACAAACAGCCCAAGGAGATACAGTGTAAAAGCATTAGTTTGCAAAATGTCTAGAGCATATGAGAGGGAGAGTTGTTTACTAAATTCAGAGTACCCTGAGGGACAAAGGAGCTTGCAGATGCCATTTCCCTCCTGTGCCCCTCCAGCAAAATCACTTGGTCACCTGCAGGAACCAGTCCAACACCAGATTTCACTATCTAACTGGCTTACACCATGCTCTGCTCTTCACAGTTTGGTGGATCTGCCCCTTCCAGCCAGGCCTGCCTCAGTCCTGGCACTGAAGGGTTCACTTCCTGCAAGACCAGCACAACCTCACCAACACTGCATCATTTGACTGTGAGCTTTGTAGGCCCTGGTCTTGGCAGCTGTGGCAGGTCAGCTTCTGGGGAGGACAGTGCACCTTGTTAAAACTGCATCCCCTGCCCTCATGCACTTTGCAGAGTGGCCCTAATCTTCCATGATATCAGCAGCAGCTGCATATTCCCTGTGGAAGAGGACCAGCACCAATCTGTTCAAAGTATGTGCCCACCCACTACTTCAAGAGCAAGAGACATAGCAAATGAAGAGACAGAGGAATATGACCCAAATGAGAGAATAGGACAAAACCACAGCAAGAGAGCTAAGTGAAACAGAAATAAGTAATATATCTGATAGAGAATTTAAAGTAATGGTCATAAAGATACTCACTGGACTTGAGAAAAGAATGGAGGACATCAATGAGACTTCAACACAGAGATAAATAAGAACCAACCAGAAATGAAGAGCACAATAACTGAAACAGAAAATACACTAGATGGGATAAATGACAGGATAGAAGCAGAAGAATGAGTCAGTGACCTAGAGAAGAGAGTAATGGACAGTAATCAAGCTGAACAGATGAGAGAGAAAAAATTATGCAAAATGAGGATAGCCTTAGGGGACTCAGCAACTCCATCAAGTGTCATAGCATTCACATTATAGGGATCCCAGAGGAAGAAGAGAGAGAAAAGGGGGCAGAAAATTTATTTTAAGAAATAATAGCTGAAAACTTCTCAAATCTGGGGAAGGAAACAGAAATTCAGATCCAGGAGGCACAGATATTCCCCAACAAAATCACCCAAGAAGGTCCAAACCAAGACATGTAGTAATTAAAATGGCAAAAAGCAGTGATAAAGAAAGAATTTTAAAAGCAGCAGGAGCAAAGAAGTTACATACAAGGGAAACCTCATAAGGCTATTGGTGGATTTTTCAACAGAAACTTTGCAGACCTGAAGAGAGTGGCATGATATATTCAAAGTGCTGAAAGGAAAAATTCTGCAGCCAAGAATACTCTATCCAGCAAAGCTATCATTCAGAATACAAGGAGATAGAGCTTCCTAGACAAACAAAACTTAAAGGAGTTCATGAGCATTAAACCAGTCCTCCAAGAGATGTTAAAGGGAACTCTGTGAATGGAAAGGAAAGACCAAAGCAGAAAAATATGAATATCTGTAAAAGTCAGTCAAGGGACTCATAAAATAAAAGGATGCAAATTATGACACGATATACCTAAAATGTGGGGAGGAGAGGAGTAAAGAATAGGGGTTAAAACTTAAGTGACCATCAACTTAAGATAGAC
The DNA here is from genome assembly GCF_017311325.1 of Ursus maritimus. Taxonomy (NCBI): domain Eukaryota; kingdom Metazoa; phylum Chordata; class Mammalia; order Carnivora; family Ursidae; genus Ursus; species Ursus maritimus. The sequence continues at coordinate 23,908,990 of NW_024425452.1, forward strand.
TGCTATATGCAGAAGATATTACATACAAACATAATTGTAACCACAAATCAAAACTGGTAATAGATATGTAAAGAATAAAGAGAAATTGAAGTATATCACTAAAGAAAACCAACTTATGGAGAGAGAAGAGGGTAAGGGAAGAAAGGAACAGAGAAGGTCCACAAAAACAAACACAAAACAACAAAACGGCAATAAATACATACTTAATAATTACTTTGAATGTAAATGGGCTAAATACTCCAATCTAAAGACTAGGGTGACGAATAGATTAGAAAACAAACAAGACCCATTTTATGCTTCCTATAAGAGACTCACTTCAGACCTAAAGATACATGTGGATAGAAAATGAGGGGATGGAGAAATATTTATCATGCAACTGGATGTCAAAAGAAAATCAGGGTAGCAATACTTATATCAGAAAAGAATAGACTTTAAAGCAAAGTCTGTAACAAGAAACAAAGGGGCCACTGTATTATCACTATGGGAACAACTGACCAAGGAGACATTAATTGAAAATATTTATATCGCTAACATGGGAGCCACCCAAATACATAAAAGAGTTAATAATAAAAATATATTAAATAATTGATAACAATACAATAATAGTAGGGGAAATTAACATACCACTTAAGTCAAAGGACAAGTGATCTAAGCAGAAAATCAACAAGGAAACAGTGGCTTTGAATGACACACTGGATCAGATGGATGATAACCCCAATCAAATCGAAGTTTGGTACACTATAGAAGAGAATTGGCCTCAGGTTTTTTGTTTTTTTAGAGAGGGGGGAAGGAAGAGAAAGAGTGAGAGCAAGCGCAAGCAGGAGTGGGGGAAGGGCAAAGGAGAGAAAGAATCTTAAGCAAGCTCCACACTCAGCATGAGGCCCAACTTGGGGCTCGATCTCACAATCCTGAGATCATGACCTGAGCTAAAATCAAGAGTGGGGCACTTAACCAACTGAGCGGCCCAGGTGCCCAGCTCCTGAGTAAATTTTTGTGAGAGGCAATAAATGAATGAATGAATGAATGAATGAATGGTGAGGAGGAATATCCTAAAGAAGGCTGAGTAGAAATGAAAACTACTTCAATAATTGATTCTTGATTATATTTTAGAAAAATAAAATAGGCATGAGAGACATTTGAGAATGACTGAGGAAATTTGAATATAGATTTCAATTTTGATGGTATTACTGTTCCATGTAAATTTCCTTGAGAGTGATAATCTTATGGTATTGTGGTTAGGAAGATACTGTGTGAGAAAGGAAAGTATCTGTTTTTAAGTGATACATGCTAAAGCACTCAGTGCTGAAGTGTCCCGATGTCTGCAACTTATTTTTAAGTGGTTCCAGGTGGCTGCAGAGTAAGAAATACAGGAAAAAAAGGAAGTGGTAAACATGGCAAAATGTTAGCTGTTGGTGGAAGTAAAGAATATATGGATATTTTATGTACTATGCTTTTAACTTTTTTTGGTTTGACTTTTAAAAAAAAATTACGAGGGTGTTTTTACTCTGTTGAGCCTCCTAAGACAATTTTACACCATTTACATTCAAGCAGTATATATTCAAGTATAGCAACATTCCATTAGAGAATGCAATCAGATTGGCCACATTCCAAATTACAGGAGTGGAATTTACATTTCCATTTTTCTGCTTACATTTCTCAGGGCTTCACTTCTCCCTTTCTCCACAGCAACACCCACTTTAATCTTAAATGCCCAGTTCTAGCTACAGAGGAAAACTATGTGACAGAATTTCCCCTAAGTCACAGAACCTTCTTTTCTTGTCATACCTCCTAAAAGGTCTTACATTTTCAAGGAGACTATGGAAAAGATAATAAATGATTTTTAGATTGAAAAATATTTTTCAGCAGGGCTCTTCTCAGTGTGCCTTAAAACACAATAGCCGTATTTGAAGACTTACTTACAAAGTAACCATTGATTTAAGTATTCTTGTATCTGATTGATGTAATTTCTTACCCTTTAGGTGCAATTAAAGGTAACTAGATTAGTAGTTTGCACTTCAGAAAATCATGAGCTACTCCATGGCAATTTATGGTCTCTAGACAGCTTGTTTCCCTAACTTTATTATTTTTTTAGGGTTTTTCTTTAAATGCACATTACTTCTCCAAATGACAAAATATATGTTCTCCCCAAAATATATTCTCCCCTGTGTAGGGGAGAAGTGAGCCTTCATTTTGTAATTAATGCCCACTAGTCTGGCCAGTAAGATGAACTACCAGGAGATAGAACACTCTTAGAATCTTTTCTTTTACCAATTTTCTGATACCAATTTTGATCATCTTCTTGGTAAGAAATTAGACATTCAAAGCATTATTATCGTAGGGCAATGATTTTTATTCTGTTTTTATTTTGTTTTTATTCTGTTAAAGCTCAGAGCTTTCATTTTTGTAAATAATACACAGTCCTAAGGCATAGTGGAAAATGAAAAGGAAGTCTCTTATTCTTCCTTTTAATTTTTATCTTTTTGTTCATGATGGTACCTAACTCAAATCAGAATGTCCATCAAGGCTGGTGGAGTTATATGGTCATCAAGCAGATATGTTTTCTAGAGAATGAAGTTGATATGATTTTTGTGATCCATTTTAAGAAAAATCATAAAAAGTTATTAATAAAGAGCCAAGTACACACGTGAATATTTATTTAGAATGAGAAAGAAGTGATGTCTAACTTAAGAGCTAATACCACAAACAGAAAAATCCTGAAAAATAACATATCTTTCTTATCGATCAACTGCCTAATATATATTTTTATTTTTTACTATAATCTCATCACCTTTTCCACAAAATGTCAATTTTGTAATAATTTTATATAAAGAAAATGAGACAGTAATTCAGTCTTTCACTAAGCACTGCTGATTGAAATTTACAGAATTCAATTTTTCAGAAACTTTCTCCTTCCATAATTTGTTATTGGTAATGTCATGAAATTTTAGGACTGTTGTCAAATTTGGAAAAATCTCTACCAAGTTTCTTTCATATATGAATTATAAGATTTCAGATAAGATTTGAATATTAATGGGAATGCAAGTTGGTACAGCCACCCTGGAAAACAGTGTGGAGGTCCCTTATAAAGTTAAAAATTGAGCTACCCTATGATCCAGCCATTGCACTACTGGGTATTTACCCCAAAGATACAGATGTAGTGAAGAGAAGGGCCATATGCACCCCAATGTTCATAGTAGTTCTGTCCACAATAGCTAAATCGTGGAAGGAGCCGAGATGCCCTTCAACAGATGACTGGATTAAGAAGTTGTGCTCCATATACACAATGGAATATTATTCAGCTATCAAAAAGAATGATTTCTCAACATTTGCTGCAACATGGATGGCACTGGAGGAGATAATACTAAGTGAAATAAGTCAAGCAGAGAAAGACAATTATCATATGGTTTCTCTCATCTATGGAACATAAGAACTAGGAAGATCGGTAGGAGAAGAAAGGGATAAAGAAAGGGGGGGGTAATCAGAAGGGGGAATGAACCATGAGAGACTATGGACTCTGAGAAACAAATTGAGGGCTTCAGAGGGGAGGAGGGTGGGGGAATGGGATAGGCTGGTGATGGGTAATAAGGAGGGCACGTATTGTATGGTGCACTGGGTGTTATACGCAACTAATGAATCATCGAACTTTACATCAAAAACCAGGGATGTACTGTATGGTGACTAACATAATATAATAAAAAAATATTTTAAAAAAAGTGATAAGGAACAGGTTACAAAATACAGTAAGTGACAAATGCAAGGTATTGAACCATTTATATAGCATGCTACAATTTGTATAAAAAATGTATTTTTAAAAGTGTATATTTTTGCATATGCAAAGATTATTTTTGCAAAGGTAAGAAGAAAACTAGAAACAATAGTTTCCTATAGGGAGGTGTATACACACTCTTCCATACCCTTTTAATCTGATAAATTTTAAAGTATTACCTATTCACCAAGCCCCCCAAAACAAACAACAAACAAAAATTTTAACAAAACTATAAATTCAGAATTCTTTTAAGAGTCTCTGATATGAACATCCAAAACTGAGCTAAACATTTACCCTTTATTTATTTTTAAAAGATTTCTTTATTTTTTTAAGTAATCTCTACATCCATTATGGTGCTTGAACTCACAACCCCGAGACCAAGAACTGCATGCTGCGCTAACTGAGCCAGCCAGGCACTCCTTACCCTTTTTAAATCACAGAGTGGTATCTTACATATACTCTTAGAAGCGGCCCTAAAAGTCAATGAAATGTTATATTACAACAAAAAGTTTAGCAGCAATCTGAGCTAACTTGAGGGAGAGCTTTAATTTGGGCTAATTAGAATGAACTCATGGATGCAGAGAGAAAACTGGATACTCAATTTATAAAGTGTTTTGCTTCTAAACTTATCAGAGGAAAAAAAATGGCTAGAAATGTATTACAATATTTTAGAACACACAAATTAGCTGTTCATTTTGTTCCCCAGAAATCAAATTTTCATTTAGTCACAACTCACTAAAAATTTGCTATAATTCAAATTTGTACTATACTTAGCATGCATGGACTTATTTTTAAACAATAGCAATATACAAAATTTAGTTTTTGGAGTCTAATGCTGAAGAAATTTAGTTAGAACTGAATGAAATCTGGGTTGGAAATATATCGCCATAATATTAAAAAAAATATTACCAATGCTTCCGCCGGCATGAGGAAGGGCTCCAAAGTGGAAGGAATCAATGTATGCCTTAATTTTCTCCAAATCTAGAAAAAAACAAAAACAAAGTTAAATATCAAACATAATGTGTCATCTTACTTAGTAGCTTAAAAAAAGAAGGTACAAAAGCATTTATTGTTCAATAAAGATTAAAAAAACCCAAAACAACAACAACAACAAAAAGATTTGAATATTAAGTATACTTTTAATAGGAGGCAACTGATTAATGGAAAAATCTTCCACAGACTAACTGGAAAAAAACTTCCATAGATTAATTCCATAGAACAACTTCCATAGACTAATGCTTCCATAAAGCTCAAACTTCATTTCTCCTCCAGTACCCTAATAGTTCTAAGACTAGGAACTGTGGGCACCTTTGTGTAACATGCTGAATTGAGTCGTGGCAGGAAATGGTAGGGGTTTCTCTGGAAACAAATTCTGTGCAGAGTGGCTAGCAGTGATTTGGGATGCATGGAACTGACTATGAATCACTTTCGTATATTCTCCTGAACCCAACACTTTACAGAGGCTGTGGGGCTCCTGCCACTAGGGGCAGTACGATGGAGAAGTTGCAGTAGAAAATGATAATAGTTTTAACTGATTGCGATAAAAATATCTTACTTTTGCAAATTTTTCTAAAGCATATAACCATGTGAACATATTATCAGGGATTAACCTTCACTAGTTTCATAGTAAACCCATTTCTGGCCTTTACTACAATATAAAGCTGACCTTTTTCAAGTCCTTAGTAAAACTGTTGAAAAGCTAGGATTACAGGGATCATTCTTTGTGGTCCTCTCCATTCATCCCATGCTATGCACAGCTAAGTAAAAGCAAAAAGAAAATATATTTTTACTCTTCAGTTAGTGAATTTTTATATTTAAATTTGCCCATGTGCAGAGGTAGGGATGAATGAAATTAGCAAGCTTTTTTGGGTACATAGTGGTTATATGGCTTAACAGAACATTGTTCAGAAACTTAATTGAATTTAGGTGCCTCATAATTGTACAGAAAAACATTTCAAAGGACATTTTCAAAACTAATAAAGGTTTAGCATTTTATGGAAAACTTATTAGGTAGAAAGGAGTAATTATGATCTTAAAGGGAAATGGGAGAGATTAAATATAATGTCCACAAAGGCAAAAATATATTAGCATAGTACTACAAAATCCAATAGAAATATTTGTTAAAAAAATAAGGGTAAATTCCATTCTGTGTATTTTCCCTTCTCCTAGGGAATTAGTTATTTATGTGGAGTAGAAAATCTGATGGGATACTTCCTTTATGAAGGAGGTAGCAGGTGGCTGTCTGTTGGAGTGTAAAAAAAAAAAAAAGAATCATTTGGATGTAATTTGAAAAAAAACAATCAAATGACAAAAATACAAATGGAAAATCTCTTGGAAATTTTTCTATGCAGAAAATTTTCTACGCAGTATTGGAATTAGAAAAGACAATAAACTATGTATCTAAGAAATTATAATTGCTAACCAAAAAGAAAAATTATTTGGTAATTTAGACAATGAAAAGACTCTTATCTTTCAAAATACATTCAATATAGTTTTCTTCTTTTCTTGTGGTTTTAAAAATGATTTACACCCAAGTGTTCAAAGTATAATACATGCAATATTGCAATATTCTCATATTATAGCCCAAAGAAACTAAAAAAGATCAATTTTTTTTTTTACCTGAGATTAGTAGAGTCTGATTAAAAAAACCTAGATCTTCTTGATTTTTTTAATGCACAGGGTGTTTGTGTGTGGGTATATGTGTGAGCTTTCACACAATAGATTGAGAATCTGAAAACTTATGTTTTATTTCTACTTCTCTCACAAGCTAGTTCTTTTATTTTAGGAAAATTACTTAAACTGAACCTCAGGTTTTTAAATCTGTGTAATGAGGATTGGACTATATAATATCTAAGATTTCTTTAAATTCCAACCTTCTATGAGTCCATGTATGTTTGATGAAATATTAGTATTCTTTTACACAGGAAATGGATCAAACATAATTTAGGCTACCGAAATAATGAAAATAATGAATTAAAATCAATTAACATTCATGATATAACGAAAGTAACTAGTTTGTGAGTACTAATGGCCCTAAGATTATTTTAGACCTGCCTAAGGTTGTCATAGCCTACTCACTGACAAATCCCAGATTTATAACCAATATAGACCTATTTGCACTCCAATTTGTGTAAGCAACTGACTACATGATTATTACTTGTATGTTTCTTAGATATTCAAATTTAGGACTTATAAAGTCAAACTGTAGACCCTGCCTCTATCCCTCTTAACTTGGAAATAACAAGTTCCATTGTACTTCTGTCTATGGCCTCCATGATTCCAGCAGCTTGAATAAGAAACTTTAGCATCTGCCCTGACTCCTCTTCTGCATACCACCCACATTCAAGGCTAAGAACCCTATGTTTCCTCCCTCCAAACTATGCCATGAATCAGGTCGCTTCTCTTCATTTCCAGTGTGAGCATCCTAGCCCATAACAGCATATTTTCTCACTTGGGCTTTTGTAATCTTTTAGTGGCCTCCCCTGCTTCCACTTTTATCTCCTTATAACCAATTACTCTTCCAGCATTCAGAGTATGCAATAATGATGTTATTATTGTAAAAATGATATAAAGACATGAATTATTCAAGGAATACCACCATTTGGAAATGTTAGAAGAATATTATTATAAACATCTCTTTATATATTAGATAGGTGAATAGAAATTATTTTATGGAGGGGCGGAAAAAGATGGCAGAGGAGTAGGGGACCTTTTTACAGCTGGTCCCCTGAAATGAGCTGGACATCTACCAGATCATCCTGAACACCAATGAAATCAGCCTGAGATGCAGGAAGATACATCTGGATCTCTACAAACCAACATCTCCAACGCTGAGTATTGAGGTACGAAGCAGGGAGCCGTGAATCCACGCACAGATATTGGAAGATAAATGGAAGGGGGAGGGAGCCGCCATGCTTGGGCGCTGGGAAGCAGTAGCCACCTGCACTGGGGAGTGGGCCGGACTCATGGACCAGCACCCAGAGAAAGCAGACTGAGACCGTGAGCCCTGGAATACACACGTGACCAGACTGAAAACCGGAGCTCTGGAGCACACACTCAAACTAGACCAAAACCGGGAGTTCAGGAGTGCAACCAGATGGAAAACTGGCGCTCCGGAGCAAACTCGAACCACACTGAAATGGGGAGCTCGGGAGCGTGGGCAGGAACTGGGGGTAACTGGCAGTCTTAGAAGCACAAAGGACAGAGATGTGCCAGCCCTGGAAGTGAGGGCTGGAAGAGCAGCTGTGGGGGGCACAACCCGGGATGCTGCAGGGTTTTTAGCAGCAATCGACAGAAACAGAGTTAAATTGGCCAGGAGAGCTCGTGGAGAGCAGACTGCGATCTCTCTGTTCTGAGACAGAGGCTAGGATATGGCCACTGCTGCTCTGACTCTCAGAAGAGTCACAGAAAACCACCAGGGAAAGCCACCAGAGAACAAAAGCCCAGAAATACCGGTTCACATTGTGCCCATCCCCATCCCCCCTCTCAGGGGACGGGGCAACTCTACCCAAACAGGGTTGCCTCAGTATCAGTGTGGCAGGCCCCTCCCCCAGAAGGCAGGCTGAAAAATCAAGAAGCCCACATCCCTAAGGTCCCTATAAAACAAGTGTGCATTGCTTGGGTCCTGGTCAATAATTTGGGCTCTGTACATCCCCGCAACCTCTCCTCATCAGAATGACGAGGAAGAGAGATCCCCCCCAACAAAGAAAAGATACAGTCTGTGGCCTCTGCCACAGAACTAATGGATATGGATATAACCAAATTGTCAGAAATGGAGTTCAGAGTAACAATGGTCAAGATGATGTGTAGGCTTGAAAAAAATATTAACGAAAATATTAGCGAGAATATAGAATCTCTAAGGGCGGAAATGAGAGTGAATCTGGCAGAAATTAAAAATGCTATGAATCGAATGCAGTCTAAACTAGATGCTCTGACAGCCAGGGTAAATGAGGCAGAAGAATGAATTAGTGAATCGGAAGATGGGATGGTAGAACAGAAGGAAAAATGAAACTTGGCTTAAAAAAATCCAATCTCAGGGAGCACCTGGGTGGCTCAGTCATTAAGCGTCTGCCTTCGGCTCAGGTCGTGATCCAGGTGTTCTGGGATCAAGCCCCACATCGGGCTCCTCCACTGGGAGCCTGCTTCTTCCTCTCCCACTCCCCCTGCTTGTGTTCCCTCTCTCGCTGGCTGTCTATCTCTGTCAAATAAAAAAATCTTAAAAAAAAAATCCAATCTCAAGAATGTAGACTACGAGAGATACTGACTCAATGAAACGTTCCAATGTCGGAATCATCGGCATCCCCAAGGGGGTGGAGAAAGAGAGAGGTCTAGAAGAGATATTTGAACAAATTATAGTGGAGAACTTCCCTAATCTGGCAAAGGAAATAAACATTTGTCTCCAAGACACAGAGGGGACCCCTCCCAAGATCAATGAGAACAAACCTACACCACATCACATCACAGTGCAATTCACAAATATTAGACCCAAGGATACAGTCTTGAAAGCAGCCAGGGGGAAGAAAATCCTTACGTACAGAGGGAGGAACATCAGAATAACGTTAGACCTGTCTACGGAAACCTGGCAAGCCAGGAAAGGTTGGCAGGGTATTTCCAGAGCTCTAACTGAGAAGAACATGCAGCCAAGGATCCTTTATCCAGCAAGGCTGCCATTCAGAATTGATGGAGAGACAAAGACCTTCCAAGACCAGCAGAAACTGAAAGAATATGTGACCACCAAGCCAGCCCTACAAGAAATATTAAGGGGGGATTCTATAAAAGTAAAAAGGCCCCAAGAGTGATACAGAACAGAAAGTCACAATCTATAGAAACAAAGACTTCACAGGCAACATGACATCATTAAAATAATATCTCTCAATAATCACTCTCAATGTAAAAGGCCTAAATGCTCCCATAAATGCCACAGGGTTGCAGATTAGATAAAAGGACATGACCCATCCATTGCTGCCTACAAGAGACTCATTTTGAACCTAAATATACATCCAGACTGAAAGTAAAGGGATGGAAAACCATTTTTCATGCCAATGGACTGCAAAAGAAAGCCGGGGTAGCAATTCTCATATCAGACAGATTAGATTTTAAACTAGAGACTGTAGTTAGAGATACAGAAGGACACTATATTATTCTTAAAGGATGTATCCAATAAGTGGATATGACAATTATAAATATCTATGCCCCCAACAGGGGAGCAGCTAGATACACAAGCCAACTCTTAACCAGAATAAAGAGACATATAGATAATAATATGTTAATAGTAGGGGACCTCAATACTCCAGTCTCAGCAATAGACAGATCACCTAAGCAGAAAATCAACAAAGAAACAAGAGCTTTGAATGACATACCGGACCAGATGGACCTCATAGTATATACAGAACACTATACCCCAGAACAACAGGATACTCATTCTTTTCGAATGCACATGCAACTTTCTCCAGAATAGACCATATACTGGGTCACAAAACAGGTCTCACCCGATACCAAAAGACTGAGATTATTCCCTGCATATTCTCAGACCACAATGCTTAGAAACTGGAACTCAATCACAAGGAAAAATTTGGAAGAAACTCAAAAACTTGGAAACTAAGAACCATCCTGCTCAAGAATGATTGGGTAAACCAGGTAATTAAGAAGGAGATTAAACAATTTTTGGAGATCAACAAAAATGAAAACACATCAGTCCGAAACCTATGGGACACTGCAAAGGCAGTCCTAAGAGGAAAATACATAGCCACCCAAGCCTCACTCAAAAGAACAGAAAAATCTAAAATGCAGTTTTTATATTCTCATCTCAAGAAGCTGGAGCTGGAACAGAAGAACAGGCCTAACCCATGCACAAGAAGGCAGTTGATCAAGATTAGAGCAGAGATCAATGAATTAGAAACCAGGAGCCCAGTAGGGCAAATCAACAGAAGTAGAAGCTGGTTCTTTGAAAGAAAAAATAAGATTGATAAGCCAGTGGCCAGACTTATTCAAAAGAATAGAGAAAGGACCCAAATTAATAAAATTATGAATGAAAGGGGAGAGATCACGACCAACACCAATGAAATAGGAAGGATCATTGGAAACTTTTATCAACAACTTTAAGCCAATAAATTAAACAACCTGGAAAAAAAGAATGCCTTCCTGGAAACCTATAAACTACCAAGACTGAAACAGGAAGAAATTGATTTTTTAAACAGACCAATTATGAAGAGATTGAAGCAGTGATCAAAAACCTCCCCAAAAACAAGAGTCCAGGGCCTGAAGGATTCCCCAGGGAATTCTACCAAACATTCAAAGAAGAAATAATACCTATTCTCCTGAAGCTGTTTCGAAAAATAGAAACAGAAGGAAAACTACCAAACTCATTCTATGAGGCCAGTATTACCTTGATCCCCAAAACCAGGCAAAGACCCCCAAAAAGGAGAGTTACAGACCGATATCCCTGATGAATATGGACGCCAAAATTCTCAACAAGATCCTAGCTAATAGGATCCAACAGTACATTAAGAGGATTATCCATCATGATCAAGTGGGATTCATCCCTGGGATGCAAGCGTGGCTCAACATTTGCAAATCGATCAGTGTGATAGATCACATCAACAAGAAAAGAGTCAAGAACCATATGATCCTCTCAATTGATGCAGAAAAAGCATTTGACAAAATACAGCATCCTTTCCTGATTAAAACCCTTCAGAGCGTAGGGATAGAGGGTACATTCCTCAATTTCATAAAAAACCATCTATGAAAAGCCTACAGTGAATATCATTCTCAATGGGGAAAAGCTGAACACCTTTCCCTTAAGATCAGGAACACGACAAGGATGCCCACTCTCACCATTATTATTCAACATAGTACTAGAAGTCCTTACAACAACAATCAGACAACAAAAAGGGATAAAAGGTATTCAAATTGGCAAAGAAGAAGTCAAACTGTCTCTCTTCGCAGATGACAT
>NW_024425452.1:23920716-24027844 GCF_017311325.1 Ursus maritimus
ATATACATCCAGACTGAAAGTAAAGGGATGGAAAACCATTTTTCATGCCAATGGACTGCAAAAGAAAGCCGGGGTAGCAATTCTCATATCAGACAGATTAGATTTTAAACTAGAGACTGTAGTTAGAGATACAGAAGGACACTATATTATTCTTAAAGGATGTATCCAATAAGTGGATATGACAATTATAAATATCTATGCCCCCAACAGGGGAGCAGCTAGATACACAAGCCAACTCTTAACCAGAATAAAGAGACATATAGATAATAATATGTTAATAGTAGGGGACCTCAATACTCCAGTCTCAGCAATAGACAGATCACCTAAGCAGAAAATCAACAAAGAAACAAGAGCTTTGAATGACATACCGGACCAGATGGACCTCATAGTATATACAGAACACTATACCCCAGAACAACAGGATACTCATTCTTTTCGAATGCACATGCAACTTTCTCCAGAATAGACCATATACTGGGTCACAAAACAGGTCTCACCCGATACCAAAAGACTGAGATTATTCCCTGCATATTCTCAGACCACAATGCTTAGAAACTGGAACTCAATCACAAGGAAAAATTTGGAAGAAACTCAAAAACTTGGAAACTAAGAACCATCCTGCTCAAGAATGATTGGGTAAACCAGGTAATTAAGAAGGAGATTAAACAATTTTTGGAGATCAACAAAAATGAAAACACATCAGTCCGAAACCTATGGGACACTGCAAAGGCAGTCCTAAGAGGAAAATACATAGCCACCCAAGCCTCACTCAAAAGAACAGAAAAATCTAAAATGCAGTTTTTATATTCTCATCTCAAGAAGCTGGAGCTGGAACAGAAGAACAGGCCTAACCCATGCACAAGAAGGCAGTTGATCAAGATTAGAGCAGAGATCAATGAATTAGAAACCAGGAGCCCAGTAGGGCAAATCAACAGAAGTAGAAGCTGGTTCTTTGAAAGAAAAAATAAGATTGATAAGCCAGTGGCCAGACTTATTCAAAAGAATAGAGAAAGGACCCAAATTAATAAAATTATGAATGAAAGGGGAGAGATCACGACCAACACCAATGAAATAGGAAGGATCATTGGAAACTTTTATCAACAACTTTAAGCCAATAAATTAAACAACCTGGAAAGAATGCCTTCCTGGAAACCATATAACTCCAAGACTGAAACAGGAAGAAATTGATTTTTAAAGATCAATTATGAAGGATTAAGCAGCATCAAAACCTAAAACTCAAGAGTCCAGCCGAAGGATTCACGCAAACATCACAGAACGAAATAAACGCTATCTCCGAAGTTCATGCAGGCAGTGGAACCAACTACAGAACAGCTTTTACCTTGATCCAAAACCAGGCAAGCCCCAAAAAGGAGCAGTAGCAGAACATACGATATCCTGGATGAATATGAGTGACTGGCTTCTGCACGATACCCAGCTCAATGGGATCCAACAGTACATTAAGAGATATCCATCATGATCAAGTGGGATTCATCCCTGGGATGCAAGCGTGGCTCAACATTTGCAAATCGATCAGTGTGATAGATCACATCAACAAGAAAAGAGTCAAGAACCATATGATCTCTCAATTGATGCAGAAAGCATTTGACAAAATAAGCATCCTTTCCTGATTAAAACCCCAGAGCGTAGGGATAGAGGGTACATTCCTCAATTCTCATAAAAACCATCTATGAAAAGCCTACAGTGAATATCATTCTCAATGGGAAAAGCTGAACACCTTTCCTTTAAGATCAGGAACACGACAAGGATGCCCACTCACCATTATTATTCAACATAGTACTAGAAGTCCTTACAACAACAATCAGACAACAAAAAGGGATAAAAGGTATTCAAATTGGCAAAGAAGAAGTCAAACTGTCTCTCTTCGCAGATGACATGACACTGTACATGGAAACCCAAAAGACTCCACCCCAAAACTAGAACTTATGAGAAGTTCAGTAATGTGGCAGGATACAAAATCAATGCTTAGAAATCAGTTGCATTTCTATACACCGAACAATGAGACTGCAGAAAGAGAAATTAGGAATCCATTCCATTTACATTAGCACCTAAAATCATACATTATATTGGAATTAACTTAACAGAGAGGAAAGGATCTATATTCTAGAAACTACAGATCACTCTTGAAAAAGACAATTGAAGAAGACACAAAAAGATGGAAAAATATTCCACGCCATGCACTGGAAGAATAAACATAGTTAAGATGTCTATGCTACCCAGAAGCAATCTACACTTTCAATGCCATCCTGATTAAAATACTCAATGACATTTTTCAAAGCACTGGAACAAACAGCCCTTAAATTTGTGTGGAACCAGAAAGGTCCGAATCACCAAGGAATTGTTGAAAAGGAAAACAAAGTGGGGGCATCACGTTGCCTGATTTCAAGCTATACTCAAAGCTGTGATCACAAAGACAGCGTGGATACTGGCACAAAACAGACACATAGACCAATGGAACAGAATAGAGAACCCAGAAATGGACCTTGGGTCTATGGCAACTAATCTTTGACAAAGCAGGAGAAAAACATCCAGTGGAAAAAAGACAGTCTCTTCAATAAATGGTGCTGGGAAAATTGGACAGCTACATGCAAAAGAATGAAACTTGACCACTCCTCACACCATACACAAAGATAAACTCCAAATGGATGAAAGACCTCGATGTGAGACAGAATCCATCAGAATCATATAGGAGAACATAGGCTGCAACCTCTTTGACATTGGCCAAAGCAACCCTTTTTCATGACACATCTCCAAAGGCAATGAGAAAGAAAAGAAAAATGAACTTGTGGGACTTCATCAAGATAAAAAGCCTGCACAGCCAAGGAAAGAGTCAAAAACAAGAGGCAGCCCATGGAATGGGAGAAGATATTTGCAAATGACACTACAGATAAAAGACTGGTATCCAAGATCTAAAAAGAACTTCTCAAACTCAATACATGAGAAACAAAAATCAAATAAAAAATGGGCAGAAAATAGTGAACAGACAGTTTTCCAATGAAGACATACAAATGGCTAACAGACACATGAAAAATGTTCAAAATCAGCCATCAGGGAAAATTCAAATCAAAACCACATTGAGATACTACTACACCAAGTTAGAATGGCAAAAATTGACAAGACAGGAAACAACAAATGTTGAGAGGATGTGGAGAGGATCCCTCTACACTGTTGGTGGGAACGCAAGTTGGTACGCCACTTTGAAAACAGTGTGGAGGTCCCTTAAAAAGTTCAAAAAGAGTACCCTATGATCCAGCAATTGCGCTACTGGGTATTTACCTCAAAGATACAGATGTAGTGAAAAGAAGGGCCATACGCACCCCAATGTTCATAGCAGCATTGTCCATAGTTAGCAATGGGAAGGAGCTAGATGCCCTCTCAACAGATGACTGGATTAAGAAGATGTGGTCCATATACAATGGAATATTACTCAGCCATCAGAAAGAACAATTATACAACATTTGCAGCAACATGGACGGGACTGCAGGAGATTATGCTATGAAATAAGTGAAGCACAGAAAGACAATTATCATATGGTTTCACTCATTTATGGAATATAAGAAATATAGGAAGATCGGTAGGAGAAGGAAGGGAAGAGGAAGGGGGAGTAAACAGAAGGGGAATGAACCACGAGAGACTATGGACTCTGGGAAACAAAACTGAGGGCTTAGAGGGGAGGGGTGGGGGGATTGGGATAGGCCAGTGATGGGTATTAGGAGGGCACATATTGCATGGAGCACTGGGTGTTATTGCAAATAATGAATCATGGAACACTACATCAAAAACTAAGGATGTACTGTATGGTGACATAACATAATACAAAAATTATTATAAATAAAAATTATTTTATAAAAAGAGATACTATTTAATATGATAGCTTTCTACTTTTAGATTTTTAAAATTCTAAATTGATTAGTCATGATTTTTTGATTATCTATGCTAAACGCTGTGTATCCACATTCTGCCATGGTAAATGAGATTTAGCTCACTTTGCACTCTTTCCCAAACTCCCTGTCTCCCTCCTGCCACAGAAATTATTTCCTCACTACTCTTAGGTATTCTTTTGATATTTGTAAAAACCCCAAAATAGTACATTTTCCCTTTATTCTTCCAGTAGAAAATCTATCTTGACTCCTTACATTGTAAAGTGAGGCCTCAATTCCTCACCCTTGCATTGTTTTATTTTCATATTAACAAGACTGAAAAATTGCCTCTCTGTGCTGTAATCTCACAGTTAAGTTTTCCATCTTTGCCCTTTGTTCAGCTTTTAAAAGTTGGAAAATCAATTAAGCATTGCTTTACATTACTATAACTAGGCAAATGTGGTTCGTCTTGAGCCAAGCAGTGATCACAGGCTAGCATATACTTTTCATGTACAGTGACCCTCTTCTTCAAATTTCTAATGGCCTTTTTTAATTTAGTCAATCCTCTTACGCTTGTTCTTTTATTTCAAGGATACTATTAAATCTATGGAATATACCCCACTGTACACACCTTTCATTTTTTACCGCATACTTATTTCTGGACCCTCACTTCAAGAGTGATTTTGCCACAAGTTAGTCATGTTAGGTGTTCCCATCATTATTGTCCCAGGTTAGATTCATTGTTTTCCATCATATTCTTTCTCATTCTTAGTTTCTTGTTTTCTCTGACCCATCTTAAGGAATGTTGCAAAGAAGGAGGCATGGGAGAGAAATTTTCTAAGTCCTTAGATATTTTAAAAACCTTTTATTCATCATCATACTTAAATAATTTGCCTAGGTCAAGGCTTTAAGTTTGAAATCAGTTGTCATCGGAATTTTGAAGGCAATGCTGCTTGTGTGCTAGCACTTCAGTACTGTTACCTTCCTCTCTGAAAATTTCTAGGATCTTCTCTGACCATGGTATTCTTAAATCTATCAATATTTATGTTTCAGGAATGAATGATTGTTGCACTCATGCTGACACTTCCTGGGTTCTCTCACTTGAACACCTGATATTTATCCTAAGCTGTGTATTTCCTATTATTTCTTTTGATATTTTTCTTTCTCCCTAATTTCTTTTGTTTTCAATAGTCATACAATTTCTAAGTGTTCCTTCTTGTTATTTTACTGTTCCTTTTCTATAGATCCTATTCTTGCTATATACATGTGACATCTAATGTATTTTAGTATAATAATTAGGATATCTTAAAAGTTCTTTTCCATTCTTAATTTATCTCTTTCTTTCTCTGGATATTTTACCTTGTTTATCTTGAGCTTTAAATATTTTCTCTGAAATATCAGATAATTCATAGTTGTTCATTGCTTTAGAATAATGGAAAAGAGAACTGAAATAATGTGTGAAGTGCTTCTTAAAGGTGAATGGGTAGTGATCTGGCCCTTAAGCTGAAGAATCCCTAAATGAGAAGATAGGCTTTATTCTAAGTGTCAACATCTCTACTTTGGGTTTCCCAAACTATAAATTTCTTAGAAAAGAATAGTTTCGTTTTGTTTGCTTTTGATTTTTAGGGTGGGAGGCTAAGAGTAAAGTGAAGGAATGGGGTGACTACTTTTCTTTACATATTTAATTAATTATTTGTATTTTTAAATCAACCTTAGGTCTCTATCCCACATCCTGTCACACCTGGTTTCTTTATAGCCAGAACCCTTCCTACACTTCCACCTTTCATCTGCTTTTTGAACTTTCTGAAACTTACTGAAATATTTTATCAACTATCTGGCCCTTACCTTGATTCAATCCAATCTTTATACTTTTATTATCATTTCAATCCAGTCTTGGAGAGAGAATTGATCAACACATTGTGCTCAGTCTGTCATCTTGAGCCACTATCAGAATCTACATTCTTTTCATAAAAAGTAGTTTAATTTTACTTGACATTAGACAGTAAGCATTTCAAAGTTTTATGACATTTATATTGTATTTTGTAACCTTAGTTCTATGTTTAAATGGATTTAATGTCCATCACTATTTTTTTTTTACTACTTCTTCATTCCTAAGTTCTAAATCTTGATCCCCTTGCATGGATTTTATTTCAAGGAATTTATAAAAACACATGTAAGTGCTGTATTCCTGAGTTCCTTCATGCTAGAGCAGACTATGTGTCTATTGCCTTTCAAACTAAAAGAAACAGTTGCTAATTATAGAAAACGTAGGTCACATCTTCTCTTATAATGCTGTGACAGTACTATCTTCAAGTATTCAACATGGCAGGAGACACTGCTTACCATGGTGTCCTATTCATTTCTTGATTGGCTAGATTCCATCACTGACTCATTTTTTTTTTGCCCTTGAGAAAGCAAATGCACACTATCTTTTTTTTCCTTTCACACATAAGAGATCTTTTTGTAGTCTTTATATTTGAATGGAATACTGGCTGTACACAATATTTTTGGATCACATTTCTTTTCCTTTAGAGTTTAGTAGAGTTTTCCTCTTTCCTCCATTGTCCTCTACTCCTGGAATGTTACTCTGAGAAGATTAGGCGGCTAGTCTAGCCTCTTGTTCTAGGTATAACAATTCACTCTGAATGCCTAAAGAATTTTTTTCTTGTTCTCTAAATTCAGTAATAACAAGAATATGATTAAGAGTTGATATGTTGGATATCTTCTCAGAATAGGATATAAACTTCTGAGTTACAGAGCTCCCTTATTCCTGCTCAGGATTATTTTTCTATTTGTTATTGGAATCCTTTTTCTGATTCATTTATGTGAGTTCTTAACTCAGGGACATTTATCATCCTTGTGTAGTGTCATCTTTGTCACTCCTCCATAGCTATTATCTTCATTTCATTAATCTTTTTATCTTTTTCCTTTTGATTTTACTCGTAGCTACCTCAAGCCTTTCTCGTGTCAGTAATTTATTTTTCAGCCCTGTCCATTCAATTTTTTCTGTATGTAATTTGTTTATTAGTTTTGTAATGGTGTTATTTTAGTTTCAATTTGTTTCCTTATATTTTCAATTTCTATTTTTATTTCATTCTGTGTTCTTATCATCTTCATTTAAGCTCTTATTTTATTCAAGTCTATGTTCTTAATAAGCTTTTCTATGGTATGAAACACTGGTGAGATGTTTTCCTGTGTTATTTAGACTCTGGTTTCTATACAGTTTCTTTCATTTTTATATTTTGTTCTGTTTGCATAGTTTTTATGTCATATACTTTCATCTTGTTCATATTTCCAGTAGATTCTGTATGTAGACTTTGTTTTTGTTCTAGTATAGCTCTGGTGAATTCTCCTTAAGTCCCTTCCCATATTCCCTGAGTCTAAGAGTCTTTCCTACAAGATTTGGCTTCAGCTGATTATTGAATTCTTCTTATTTCTGTGGCCTGAGGATTTTTGTGTGTGTGTTTTGGAAGATGGGTAGAAGGAGTAGGGAGAGAGCTAACTGGGACTGGGTACAGCCTAGTTGTTCAAATAGTCTATCACTTTTACTAGCTTTTTCTGATTTATGTTTTTTATTGAAGTGTTTTTGAAATCTCTTACTATATAGTTTTGGATTTGTCGATTTTATTTTGTAATCCTGTCAGTTTGCTCTGTCTAATGCAATGTTATATTATTAGGTGCCAAAATGGTTTTATTGTCTTGCAATTATTCTCTATTGTTTGTAATGTAACTTACTGTGAAATCTACTTAGCTTTTTAAAACTTTATGTTCAAATTTTCTTTTGGTGTTAGTTATGTCTTTTTATAACCAGCATATATATGAATTTATATTATTGGTCTACTCCATCTGATAATTTCTGTCTTTAATAGGTGAGCTTTTACTCATCACATTCACTTTGATATTTTATGTGTTTGGGCTATTTCTACTGCCTTCCTTCATATTTTCTGCTACCATTCATTTTATTATTTTTTTCTGTTGGCCTACCTTCTGTTGGATTGATAAAGTATTCTAAATTTTTTCTTTTCTTTCTTTCTTTCTCCCCTCTTTTTCTTTCCTCTCTCTTTCTTCCAAATTCCCATTTGTCCTCCTTTGATTCATCTAGTTTGGAAGATATCAAGACTGTTTCTATTTCTATATTGGTTACCTAGCATTTCTGTCTTTTTAAACTTTATGTAGAACAAACATATATAGAAATGAGTATATGCATAAGTGTACACCTCAGTGAATTTTCACAAAGTAAATGATATCTGTGTAATAACTCCAGATCAAGAAGTAGAGCATTACCAGCACCCAATTACACCTATAATGTCCCATCCCAGATGCCAAGTTTTCCCCTTCCCTTCCTAGGGTTAATCACTACTCTGTCTCTCCTCTACCATAGATTAGCTTTGTCTGTTTTGAACTTTATGTAAATGTTATAATATGGCCTCACTGTGTCTGACTGCTATTGCTCAATACTATATTGCTACACAATTTATGCTGTTGGATGTAGTGGTGACTCATTCACTTTAATGTAGAGTATCCCATTGTATGAACACACCTAATTTAATCCATTTTACTCTTGCAGCCATTTAAGTTGTTTCTAGGATTTAACAATGATGATTAATGCAATTTTGAATATTCTTGTTCCTTTCTTTCATTCACTGTTATGTTGGGTATACATGTAGGAGTGAAATCTAGGATTGCTGAGTTATAGCTCTCACGCATTCGCTTTTAGTAGTTGCTGTCAAACAGTTTTCAAAAGTGGTTGTACCAATTTATATTTCCATGTATAGTGCATGAAAGCTCTAATGCTCCATATCTTCACCAATATGTGGTATGCTACTAGTTTCTTTAGATTTTACCTATTCTCACAAGTGGTATAGTTACACAATTTTCTACTCCTGATGAATAATGATGTTGAGACACTATAGCTTATCATCATTTATTATCTTTCATGAATTACTTGTTCAATGTTCAAGTTTTTGCTCATTTTTAATGGCTTTCCATTTTATAATTTAAGTGAACATTTTATATATTTTAGATAGGAATATTTCATCAGATAAAATATTGAAAGTATTTTCCCCAGTTTGTAGTTTTCGTTTACTTTTTACTGGTATCTTTACATAAACATCTATCAACACTTTCCTTTAATAAGTTTTTGCCTGTCTATGGAGACAGACCCAGGGTGCCACTTTAGGGTAGGCAGACGTGGACGGACTTTCCCATAATGCACACTAGATATACAAATTGATCTCATTTGGGTGAACGTGGGTGGCATGGTAAAAGTGGCTGGTGTTGGATGAACCTGGATTCTGGACAACCAAAGAGAAGTTGCACTTTGCTCTCCTTTGAGCTGAAAGCCAAAATTCTACATGGTGTTTTGTTATTACCATTCACATAGACATATACCCACCTGCCCCAGAATTGATTTTTGTATCTTATGTGAAGTAGATATCAAGAATATTTTTTCCATATGGATAACCAATTTACCCAGCATCATATTTTTAAAAATTTCTTTCTCATTTTTTATACTTTATAGGAAAACAAATGATCTTACATATTTATTTTCTTCCAGGTGTCTATTTGTTTACTCGTATAATACCAAAAATCTAACTACTGTAACTTTGCAATATATCTCAATAACTCTTAGGGCAAAGTCCTCCACATTTATTATTCTTCAAAATTTATGGGTTTAGTCTTAGTCCTTTGCATTTTTATAAAGACAAATTAGATCTATTTGTTAATTTCACAAAATACTTTAACGTTAATATATAAGCTTATAAAAAGGGTAAAATTAATTATATCATAAAGACATATATATGCAGTAAGTTCCTTGACATCAGCCTTGGAAATGAGTTACCTGGATCTGAGTCCAAAAGCAAAGGCAACAAAAGCAAAAATAAACAAGTGGGACTTATAGCAAACTTAAAAGCTTCTGCACAAGCAAAAGGAAATCATTAGCAAAAATGAAAAGGCAAACCTACTGAATGAGAGAAAAATATATAAGTCATATATATGAGAAAGCATTAATATCAAATTATAAAGAACTCATACAACTGAATAGCAATAAAATAACTCATTCAAATGAAAGCAGAGAATTTGAATAGAATTTCTTTCAAAAATGTGTAGATGGCCAAATGAGGCACATGATCAAATATATTCAACATCACTAATCATCAGGGAAATGCAAATCAAACCACAATGAGATATTCCCTTCACATCTGTTAGAATGGCTAGTCTCAAAAAGACAAGAAATAAGAAGTGCTGGTGAGGATGTGGAGAAAAGAGAACCCTTGTGCACTGCTGGTGGAATGTAAAGCAGGGCCATGATGAAAACAGTGGGCTTCCTAAAAATTAAAAATAAATGACCACATGTGCAGCAATTCCACTTCTAGTTATTATCTGAAGGAAACAAAACACTAATTTGAGTAGGGTAATACCCACATTTCAATGTATTATTATTTATAATAGCCTGATATGGGAACAACCTAAATGTCTCTACTTATTAGATTAATGGATAAACAAGATGTTATATGTATAACAATGAAATAATATTCAGCCAATATAAAAGAATGAAATCTTGACATCCGTGACATCATGGATGGACCGAGGGCAACAATGCTAAGTGAAATAAGTCAGACAGAAAAGACAAATACCATATGATCTCACATATATGTAGAGTTTAAAAACAAACCAAGCAAAGAAGCAAACAAAACCAAGCTTATAGATACAGAGAAAGATTGGTTGTTGCCAGGCCCAGAGTAACTATGGGTGAAGGGGTCAAATGGTATAAACTTCAGGTTAAAATAAACAAGTCAAGGAGGATATAATGTACAGAATAATGACTATACTTAGTAATATGGTATTGCATAATTGAAAGTTGCCAGGAGAGAAAATCTTACAAGTGTTCATTACAAGACAAAAACATAAAAAAATTTATAACTATATATGATAAAAGATGTAATGAGATTTATTGTGGTGATCATCCACAATGTATAAAAATAGTGGATCGTTATGTTGTACAGCCTGAAACTAATATGATGTTATATGCCAAGTATACCTCAAAAGAAAAAGAGCAGAAGAGGGAGTTAAGATAGCAAAGTAGTAGGGGCCCATGCTAGCCTCATCCCAAACATAGCTAGATAAATATCAAATCATGTGAACACTCCAAGAAATTGAGTGAAGACTGAGAGACCAAACTGCACAACTAGAGGGAGAGAAGAGGCATATTGTGAAGGAGGAGTCAGAGATGTGATTTGAGGGAGAAAATATCATGGTGTGCTGTGGAGGGAGGGCCCTGATCAGAGACAGGGAGAGAGAGAGAGTGAGAGAGAGAGAGGGAGAGCACAGGCACAGGGATTGCACAAGAAACCAATTCCTTCAAACCACTGACTGGGAAAATGAGAGGAGGGTGATTATAATGAGTTTTTACAATTAGTGGAGTTCAAATACTGAAGTTAAAGTCTGCACTGTGGCTGGGGTGAGCCTGGTGGGCACAGCAGTGATCCTGTGGAGGAGGGAGCGTAGAGAGACCCAGGAGAGATGGAGCCATCTGAGGATCTCCTGGTAGGCACTAGGGAGATCTCCCCGTTCTTGAGCACATCTGGAAGAGGTGGCACTACCTCTCAGGCACAAAGAGCGGGCAGGTGCCATTGTACGCTGCCTTCTTAGGGATGTGGGCAGAGACACCTGCCGAGGGCAGCTAAACAAGATGCCCACTTTTTGCTGTGCTTTACTCTAAACTCTAACCAAGTAATATTTGGTGTGACCTGCCCTTCTGGGACAAACCAGCAACAGCCACAGTGTGGTGAGATCCTCCCCCCAGAAGACCAGCACAAATACCCCTGCACACAAGTCTACTGACCATAGAGTGCTGCAAAGCTTCAGCTCTAGTGGAAATAGTCAGGCCTCTTTTAACAAGCAGATTAGACCGCACCTAGTTAAAACTTTCACACATGAACAAGGTCCAAACACTCCCTTACTGTAGGCGAGGAGAAATCCTGCAGACGACTGACCTGAGGGAAAGAGCAGCCAGAATACAGCAGCAGAGTGACCTAGACAAAACACCAATACAGAGGAATTCGTCCCAAAAGACAACAAGAAAAGGTCATAGTCAGAGATCAAATTGAAACAGATGTAAGTAATATGCCTGAACCAGAATTTAAAACAAACAATCATAGGGATACTTGCTGGGCTTGAGAAAAGCATAGAAGACACCAGAGTCCCTGCCACAGAGATAAAAGACCTAAACCACTCAGACTGAAATAAAAATGCTATAATTGACATGCAAACCGACTGATATAATGCACCATAGGATGGATGAATCGGAATGAATCAATGATACAGAAGATAAAATTATGGAAAATAATGAAGTTGAAAAAAGAAGAGGAGAGAAAAATATTGGTTCACAACTTAGTGGTAGACTTAGGGAACTCAGTGACTCATAAAGCATAAATAACATTTCTATTATAGGAGTCCCAGAAGAAAGAGAGGGAAAAAGGCAGAAGGTTTATTTGAGCAAATATAGCTGAAAATTTCCCTAATCTGGGGAAGGAAACAGACATCCAAATCCAAGAGGACAGAGAACTCCATCAAAATCAAAAAGCAGGCAAACACCAAGACATATTGTAGTAAATTCTTGGAAAATACAGAGAAAAAGGAAAATATCCTAAAAGCTGCAAGGAAAAGAAATCCCTGACTTACAAGAAAAGACAATAATGTTAGCAACAGACTATATTCAGAAACTTTACAGCCCAGAAGAGAGTGGCAGGATATATTCAATGTGCTGAATGGGAAAAATCTGCAGCCAAGAATACCTTATCCTGCAAAACTATCATTCAGAATAGGAGAGATAAACAGGTTTTCCCAGACAGACAAAAACGAAAGAAGTTCGGACCACCAAACCAGTCCTGTAACGAATATTAAGGACTCTTTCAGTGGGGGAAAAAAGACCAAAAGCAACAAGACTAGAAAGGAACAGGAAAATCTCCAGAAACATTTACAGGTAACAAATGGCACTAAATTCATATCTATAAATAGTCACTCTGAATGGAAATGGACTAAATGCTCCAATCAAAAGCCATAGGACATCAGAATGGATAAAAATAAGACCCATCAATATGCTACCTACAAGAGACTCATTTTTAGACCTAAAAACACTTGCAGATTGAAAGTGAGAGGATGGAGAACCATTTATCATGCTAATGGGTGTCAAGAGAAAAGCCAGAGTAGCCATACTTCATCAGAAAACTTGATTTTAAACCAAAGACTGTCCATCAAGAGATGAAGAAGGGCATTATATCATAATTAAGGGTTTATCCATCAACAAGATCTAACAATTGTAAATATTTATGCCCAACTTGGAAGCACCCAAATATATAATCATAATAATAAATATAAAGAAACTCATGGATAATAATACATGATAGTAGGGGACTTTCACACCCCACTTTCAGCAATGGACAGATCATCAAAGCAGAAAATCAATAAGGAACAACGGCTTTTACGACACACTGGACCAGATGGACTTAGAGATATATTCAGAACATTTCATTCTAAAGCAGAATACACATTCTTTTCGACGACATAGAACATTTCTCCAGAATAGATCACATACTGTCTCACAAACCAGGCCTCAACAAATACAAAAAGTTGAGATCATACCTTATATTTTCAGACCACAATGTATGAAACTCTTGAAGTCAACCACAAGAAAAATTTAGAAAGACCACAAATACATAGAGGTTCAAAGACATCATAGTAAAGGCCAGAATGGTTAATCTAGGAAATAAAGAAGAAATAAAATACAAGGAAGCAAAATGGAAAACATGTCAACATACAGTCCAAAACCTTTAGTTAACTCCACAAAGTTCTCCATAAGAGAGGAAGCTAACAGCAATAAAGCCATACCTCAAAAGCAAGAAAAATTTTCAAACACAATCATCCCAAAGGGGCTAGAAAAGAACACCAAATGAAACACTAAAGTCACAGAAAAAGGAAATAAATAAAGGATTGAGCAGAAATAAATAGATATAAGAAATAAGCTAACAACAACAAAAACCACAGTAGGACAAATCAATGAAGCTGGGAGGCTGGTTCTTTTGAAAAAATTAATCAAATGTGATAAACCTAGCCATAGACTATCAAAGAAAAAGAAAGGACCTAAAATAAATAAAGTCAAATAATGGCGACCTGGGTTGGCTCGAAATCGGTTAATGAATCATAGCTCTTAAATTTCTGTTCAGGATAATAGATCTCAGGTCGTGAGACTGAACCATGATTATAGTCAGCCATGCTAGGATGCGAGACGTTCTGCTACAGTTTTCTCCCTCCCTTCTGTCCACTCCACCTTGTGCTTCTATCTCTTTAAAAAAAAATAGTTAGATAGAATCATGAATGGAGAGGAGATCACGAACTAAGCCTGAAATACAAAACAATAATCCAAGAGTCATTGAATAATTGGGCAATCTAGGAAGAAATGGATCAAAATTCCAAAAACATATAAACTACCAAAAACTGAGAATAAAGAAATAGAAATTTGAACAGACCCATACCAGCAAAAAACTGAATCACAATCGACAAAATCTCCCAAAACTAGTCTCAACCAGATGGCTACAGAATTCATTACAGGCTTTATTTTATTATTATTATTTTCTTTAGTCTATTATCACATAGTACACATTAAGTTGGCGTTTGGGTATATAGTAATTCATGATTCATCGCTTGCTTCCATGCACCATACGTTGCTATCCTTAATACCCTATCACTGTGACAAAAAAGAGTTAATACTATTTTCCTCAAACTGCTCCAAAAGCAGAAATGGAAGGAAAATTCGCTAAACTCTTCTATGAAACCAGCATTGCCTATAGAGTTCCAGAACCAAAGACCCAGGTGCCTCAGTGCGCAGTCGTTAACCGCCTGTCTGCCTGTGGAACCGTGATCCCCAGCGCTTCTGGGATCGAGCCCCCTCAGGCTCTCCACTATGAACCTGCTTCTAGTCCTCTCCTACTCCCTCCGTGTGTTCCCCTCTCTCCATGAGCTGTCTCTCTCTGATCAAAAAATAAATAAAATCTTTAAAAATACAAACAAAACAAACAAACAAAAAACGGCAAAAGACCCATCACAAAAGGAGAATTATAGAGATCAATATCTCAGATAGAACATGCATGCAAAAATTCTCAAATGAGATATCTAACAATCAAGTCCAACAGTATACTAAAAGAATTATTAGTGATGATCAGTGAACTTATTCCTCAGGCTGCAGGGTAGGTTCAACTCTATTCCAATCAATCATATGATCACCGTTGTCAATGAAAGAAAGGATACAGAACCATCATGATCCTCTCAAGTGCAGGACGAGGTGGAAGCAGGCTCTGCTGGTGCAAAGCCAGATCTGGGCTTGATCCCAGAGGGGACCATGACTGAGCGAAGCAGAATGCTAATAACCTCCTAGTACAGGGTGCTCATGCAACTTTTTCTGATCAGTCTCCACTGGAGACAAGGAAACAAAAGCAAAAAATAACTGTGGGACTTCATTCAGAGATAAAAAGCTCCTGCCGGCAAAGGAAACTCGGAGTCAAACAGAAACTAAGAAACAACTTTTGATGAGGAGAAGATATTTTGCAAATTGACATATCTAGTAAGGTTAAGTATCCAAATTATAAATACTTCAAACTCCATCCCAAACCAAAATAATCCATTTAAAAATGAGGCAGAAGATTGAACATCATTTCTGACCAAAGAAGACATGCAAAGATCAGCTAAAAGCTACATGAAAAGTATGTTAGTAATACTTGATCATCAGGGAAATAGAAATCAATACCAGGAAATATCACCCTCACCTCTCATGGCTAAAATTACTAACAAGGAAATAACAGATCTGATGTTATAGTAGTGTGGAGGAAGGGAACCCTTATACTGTTGGTGGGAATGACAAGCTGGTGCAGGCACTCTGAGGAAGGGTGTGGAGAGTTGCTCAAAGTTAAAAATCCAGACCCTACTATGAGTTTAAGCAGTTTCACTGACAGGTCCATTTAACAGGGATAGAAATATTGAGTTTCAAGAGGACTCATTCAATGCTGATGATTCATAGCATCGTTCATGGCATCTATTATCACGATAATAAGCCAGAATGCGAAGAGCCAAATGATCCAGGGCCTGGGACTGATGATAAAGAAGATGGTAATTTATATATGTCTAATAAGTATTTTCAGCCATCAAAAGAATGAAATCTTGTTAATTTGCAACACATGTGTTGGAGGTAAGTATTATACCTAAGTGAAAAGTCAGTCAGAGAAAGAGCCAAATACCATATAATTTCCACTCATGACAGAATTTAAAAACAAAGACTCAAGATGTGACATGGGGATGGGGAAGAGAAATGAGCAAATATAGAGAGACTCTTAACTATAGAGAACATCAAACGAAGGTTGCTGAGGAGGAGATGGGCATCAGGATGGTTTAATGCATGATAGAGTGTCTATGAGGGACTATGTGCGAGCACTTGAATGAATATCAATAGATGAATCACTGAAAATTATAGCTCCTGAAACTAATATTACACTCTATGTTAATAACTAGAATTTTAAATAAAAATTTGAGAAACAAAAAGAAAAGGAGATATCTGATCATGAATAGAAACTGCTAAATATTAGAAAGGAAAGAAAGAGATCTACAATATAGACTATGAAACATATAAAAACTTTCATCACTCTTAAAAATACTAAAAAGTATAATTTGTTCACTAAAATATCATCTAGATTACCTACAATTTTATCCTACTCTAAACCAAATAATCTAAATAAAACATCAAATTATAAAGTGAATATCATTTCCTGCACCTTGCTTTTGTTTGCCAGTTATCTGTGTTAATATTCTAAACTGAAGTTCCTTGTTACACTAGAATATATTTCTCTACATTGTTTAAATGGCATCTATTGTGCTGTGAGAAATCAGTTCTGTTTGGTTCCAATGTTTAATTCACTATTTCTATGATAATCGGTGTGCTTTTCTCCTGAAGTGCTGTAAGAGTATCTCTGTTGATTTTTCTAAGTTTAGTATCAGGTGAATCTAGGTGTTGAATATTTTCATCAATCACTCTTGATTCTTGAGAGTTACCTCTATTTGAGGATGCAGATCTCTATTCAATCTTTCAAAAATTCACAATACTTTTCAAACATTCTTTTTGTGATTCTGTTGTTTCCGCTTGGAAGTCTTATTTTCAAGCGTGGCTCAACATTTGCAAATCGATCAGTGTGATAGATCACATCAACAAGAAAAGAGTCAAGAACCATATGATCCTCTCAATTGATGCAGAAAAAGCATTTGACAAAATACAGCATCCTTTCCTGATTAAAACCCTTCAGAGCGTAGGGATAGAGGGTACATTCCTCAATTTCATAAAAAACCATCTATGAAAAGCCTACAGTGAATATCATTCTCAATGGGGAAAAGCTGAACACCTTTCCCTTAAGATCAGGAACACGACAAGGATGCCCACTCTCACCATTATTATTCAACATAGTACTAGAAGTCCTTACAACAACAATCAGACAACAAAAAGGGATAAAAGGTATTCAAATTGGCAAAGAAGAAGTCAAACTGTCTCTCTTCGCAGATGACATGACACTGTACATGGAAAACCCAAAAGACTCCACCCCCAAATTACTAGAACTTATAGAGAAGTTCAGTAATGTGGCAGGATACAAAATCAATGCTTAGAAATCAGTTGCATTTCTATACACGAACAATGAGACTGCAGAAAGAGAAATTAGGAATCCATTCCATTTACATTAGCACCTAAAATCATACATTATATTGGAATTAACTTAACCAGAGAGGTAAAGGATCTATATTCTAGAAACTACAGATCACTCTTGAAAGACAATTGAAGAAGACACAAAAAGATGGAAAAATATTCCACGCTCATGCACTGGAAGAATAAACATAGTTAAGATGTCTATGCTACCCAGAGCAATCTACACTTTCAATGCCATCCTGATTAAAATACCAATGACATTTTTCAAAGCACTGGAACAAACAGCCCTTAAATTTGTGTGGAACCAGAAAAGGTCCCGAATCACCAAGGAATTGTTGAAAAGGAAAAACAAAGCTGGGGGCATCACGTTGCCTGATTTCAAGCTATACTACAAAGCTGTGATCACAAAGACAGCGTGGTACTGGCACAAAAACAGACACATAGACCAATGGAACAGAATAGAGAACCCAGAAATGGACCTTTGGGTCTATGGGCAACTAATCTTTGACAAAGCAGGAGAAAACATCCAGTGGAAAAAAGACAGTCTCTTCAATAAATGGTGCTGGGAAAATTGGACAGCTACATGCAAAAGAATGAAACTTGACCACTCCCTCACACCATACACAAAGATAAACTCCAAATGGATGAAAGACCTCGATGTGAGACAGGAATCCATCAGAATCATATAGGAGAACATAGGCTGCAACCTCTTTGACATTGGCCAAAGCAACCTTTTTCATGACACATCTCCAAAGGCAAGAGAAAGAAAAGAAAAAATGAACTTGTGGGACTTCATCAAGATAAAAAGCTTCTGCACAGCCAAGGAAAGAGTCAAAAAAACTAAGAGGCAGCCCATGGAATGGGAGAAGATATTTGCAAATGACACTACAGATAAAAGACTGGTATCCAAGATCTAAAAAGAACTTCTCAAACTCAATACATGAGAAACAAATAATCAAATAAAAAAATGGGCAGAAAATATGAACAGACAGTTTTCCAATGAAGACATACAAATGGCTAACAGACACATGAAAAAATGTTCAAAATCATTAGCCATCAGGGAAATTCAAATCAAAACCACATTGAGATACTACCTTACACCAGTTAGAATGGCAAAAATTGACAAGACAGGAAACAACAAATGTTGGAGAGGATGTGGAGAAAGGGGATCCCTCTTACACTGTTGGTGGGAACGCAAGTTGGTACCGCCACTTTGGAAAACAGTGTGGAGGTCCCTTAAAAAGTTCAAAATAGAGATACCCTATGATCCAGCAATTGCGCTACTGGGTATTTACCTCAAAGATACAGATGTAGTGAAAAGAAGGGCCATACGCACCCCAATGTTCATAGCAGCATTGTCCACAATAGCTAAATTGTGGAAGGAGCTGAGATGCCCCTCAACAGATGACTGGATTAAGAAGATGTGGTCCATATATACAATGGAATATTACTCAGCCATCAGAAAGAACAATTATACAACATTTGCAGCAACATGGACGGGACTGCAGGAGATTATGCTAAGTGAAATAAGTGAAGCACAGAAAGACAATTATCATATGGTTTCACTCATTTATGGAATATAAGAAATAGTAGGAAGATCGGTAGGAGAAGGAAGGGAAGAGTGAAGGGGGAGTAAACAGAAGGGGGAATGAACCACGAGAGACTATGGACTCTGGGAAACAAACTGAGGGCTTCAGAGGGGAGGGGGTGGGGGGATTGGGATAGGCCAGTGATGGGTATTAAGGAGGGCACATATTGCATGGAGCACTGGGTGTTATATGCAAATAATGAATCATGGAACACTACATCAAAAACTAAGGATGTACTGTATGGTGACATAACATAATACAAAATTATTATAAATAAAAAATTATTTTATAAAAAGAGATACTATTTAATATGATAGCTTTCTACTTTTAGATTTTTAAAATTCTAAATTGATTAGTCATGATTTTTTGGATTATCTATGCTAAACGCTGTGTATCCACATTCTGCCATGGTAAATGAGGATTTAGCTCACTTGCTCTTCCCTAAACTCCCCTGTCTCCCTCCTGCCACAGAAATTATTTCACTACTCTTAGGTATTCTTTTGATATTTGTAAACCCCAAAATATACATTTTCCCTTTATTTCTGTCCAGTAGTAACAATCTATCTTGACTCCTTACATTGTAAAGTGAGGCCTTCAATTCCTCACCCTTGCATTGTTTTTATTTTCATATTAACAAGACTGAAAAAATTGCCTTCTGTGCTGTAACCACAGTTAAGTTTTCCATCTTTGCCTTTGTTCAGCTTTTAAAAGTTGGAAAATCAATTAAGCATTGCTTTACATTACTATAACTAGGCAAATGTGGTTCGTTTCTGAGCCAAGCAGTGATCACAGGCTAGCATATACTTTTCATGTACAGTGACCCTCTTCTTCAAATTTCTAATGGCCTTTTTTTAATTTAGTCAATCCTTACGTTTGTTCTTTATTTCAAGGATACTATTAAATCTATGGAATATACCCCACTGTACACACCTTTCATTTTTTTACCGCATACTTATTTCTGGACCTCACTTCAAGAGTGATTTTGCCACAAGTTAGTCATGTTAGGTGTTCCCATCATTATTGTCCCAGGTTAGATTCATTGTTTCCTCCATCATATTCCTTTCTCATTCTTAGTTTCTTGTTTTCTCTGACCCATCTTAAGGAATGTTGCAAAGAAGGAGGCATGGGAGAGAAATTTTCTAAGTCCTTAGATATTTTAAAAACCTTTTATTCCATCATCATACTTGATTAATAATTTGCCTAGGTCAAGGCTTTTAAGTTTGAAATCAGTTGTCATCGGAA
Source organism: Ursus maritimus (assembly GCF_017311325.1). NCBI lineage: Eukaryota > Metazoa > Chordata > Mammalia > Carnivora > Ursidae > Ursus > Ursus maritimus. Next base: position 23,941,164 of record NW_024425452.1, read on the forward strand.
TTTTGAAGGCAATGCTGCTTGTGTGCTAGCACTTAGTACTGTTACCTTTCCTCTCTGAAAATTTCTAGGATCTTCTCTCTGACCATGGTATTCTTAAATCTATCAATATTATGTTTAGGAATGAATGATTGTTGCACTCATGCTGGACACTTCCTGGGTTCTCTCACTTGAACACCTGTATTTATCCTAAGCTGTGGTATTTCCTATTATTTCTTTGATATTTTTCTTCTCCCTAATTTCTTTGTTTTCAATAGTCATACTAATTTTCTAAGTGTTCCTTCTTGTTATTTTACTGTTCCTTTTTCATAGATCCTATTCTTGCTATATACATGTGACATCTAATGTATTTTAGTATAATAATTAGGATACTTAAAAGTTCTTTTCCATTCCTTAATTTATCTTTCTTTCTCTGGGATATTTTACCTTGTTTATCTTGGTCTTTAAATATTTTCTCTGAAATATCAGATAATTCATAGTTGTTCATTGCTTTAGAATAATGGAAAAGAGAACTGGAAATAATGTGCAAGTGGCTTCCTTAAAGGTGAATGGGTAGTGATCTGGCCCTTAAGCTGAAGAATCCCTAAAATGAGAAGATAGGCTTTATTCTAAGTGTCAACATCTCTACTTTGGGTTTCCCAAACTATTAAATTTCTTAGAAAAGAATAGTTTCGTTTTGTTTGCTTTTGATTTTTTAGGGTGGGAGGCTAAGAGTAAGTGAAGGATATGGGGTGACTACTTTTTCTTTACATATTTAATTAATTATTTGTATTTTTAAATCAACCTTAGGTCTCTATCCCACTCCTGTCACACCTGGTTTCCTTATAGCCAGAACCCTTCCTACACTTCCACCTTTCCATCTGCTTTTTGAACTTTCTGAAACTTACTGAAATATTTTATCAACTACTGGCCCTTACCTTGATTCATCCAATCTTATACTTTTATTATCATTTCAATCCAGTCTTGGGAGAGAGAATTGATCAACACATGTGCTCAGTCTGTCATCTTGAGCCACTATCAGAATCTACATTCTCTTTTTCATAAAAAGTAGTTTAATTTTACTTGACATTAAGACAGTAAGCATTTCAAAGTTTTATGACATTTATATTGTATTTTGTAACCTTAGTTCTATGTTTAAATGGATTTAATGTCCATCACTATTTTTTTTTTTTTACTACTTCTTCATTCCTAAGTTCTAAATCTTGATCCCCTCTTGCATGGATTTTATTTCAAGGAATTTATAAAAACACATGTAAGTGCTGTATTCCCTGAGTTCCTTCATGCTAGAGCAGACTATGTGTCTATTGCCTTTCAAACTAAAGAAACAGTTGGCTAATTATAGAAAACGTAGGTCACACCTTCTTATAATGCTGTGACAGTACTATCTTCAAGTATTCAACATGGCAGGAGACACTGCTTACCATGGTGTCCCTATTCATTTCTTGATTGGCTAGATTCCATCACTGACTCATTTTTTTTTGCCCCTTGAGAAAGCAAATGCACACTATCATTTTTTTTTCCTTTCACACATAAGAGTATCTTTTTGTAGTCTTTATATTTGAATGGAATACTGGCTGTACACAATATTTTTGGATCACATTTCTTTTCCTTTAGAGTTTAGTAGAGTTTTCCTTTTCCTCCATTGTCCTCTACCCTGGAATGTTACTCTGAGAAGATTAAGGCTAGTCTGCCTTTGTTCTAGGTTATAACAATTCATCTCTGAATGCCTAAAGAATTTTTTTCTTGTTCTCTAAATTCAGTAATAACAAGAATATGATTAAGAGTTGATAGTGTTGGATATACTTCTCAGAATAGGATATAAACTTCTGAGTTACAGAGTCTCTTATTCCTGCGTTCAGGATTATTTTTCTATTTGTTATTGGAATCCTTTTTCTGATTCATTTATTGAGTTCTGTAACTCAGGGACATTTATCATCCTTGTGTAGTGTCATCTTTGTCACTCCTCCATAGCTATTATCTTCTATTTCCATTAATCTTTTTATCTTTTTCCTTTGATTTTACTGTGCTTACCTCAAGCCTTTTCTCTGTGTCAGTAATTTATTTTTCAGCCCTGTCCATTCAATTTATTTCTGTATGTAATTTGTTTATTAGTTTTGTAATGGTGTTATTTTAGTTTCAATTTGTTTCCTTATATTTTCAATTTCTATTTTTATTTCATTCTGTGTTCTTATCATCTTACATTTAAGCTCTTATTTTATTCAAGTCATGTTCTTAATAAGCTTTTCTATGGTATGAAACACTGGTGAGATGTTTTCCTGTGTTATTTAGACTCTGGTTTCTATACAGTTTCTTTCATTTTTATATTTTGTTCTGTTTGCATAGTTTTTATGTCATTATACTTTCATCTTGTTCATATTTCCAGTAGATTCTGTATGTAGACTTTGTTTTTGTTCTAGTATAGTCTGGGTGAATTCTCCTTAAGTCCCTTCCCATATTCCCTGAGTCTAAGAGTCTTTCCCTACAAGATTTGGCTTGCGAGCTGGTTATTGAATTCTTCTTATTTCTCTGTGGCCTGAGGATTTTGGTGTGTGTGTTTTGGAAGATGGGTAGAAGGAGTAGGGAGAGAGCTAAACTGGGACTGGGTACAGCCTAGTTGTTCAAATAGTCTATACTTTTACTAGCTTTTTTTCTGATTTATGTTTTTTATTGAAGTGTTTGAAATCTCTTACTATATAGTTTTGGATTTGTCGATTTTATTTTGTAATCCTGTCAGTTTGCTCTGTCTAATGCAATGTTATATTATTAGGTGCCAAATGGTTTTATTGTCTTGCGAATTATTCTCTATTGTTTGTAATGTAACTTACTGTGAAATCTACTTAGCTTTTTAAAACTTTATGTTCAAATTTTCTTTTTTGGTGTTAGTTATGTCTTTTATAACCAGCATATATATGAATTTATATTATTGCTACTCCATCTGATAATTTCTGTCTTTTAATAGGTGAGCTTTACCTATCACATTCACTTTGATATTTTATGTGTTTGGGCTTATTTCTACTGCCTTCCTTCATATTTTCTGCTTACCATTCATTTTATTATTTTTTTTTCTGTTGGCCTACCTTCTGTTGGATTGATAAAGTATTCTAAATTTTTCTTTTTCTTTCTTTCTTCTCCCCTCTTTTTCTTCCTCTTCTCTTTCTTCCAAATTCTATTTGTCCTCCTTTTGATTCATCTAGTTTGGAAGATATCAAGACTGTTTCTATTTCTATATTGGTTACCTAGCATTTGTCTTTTTAAACTTTATGTAGAACAAACATATAGAAATGAGTATATGCATAAGTGTACACCTCAGTGAATTTTCACAAAGTAAATACATCTGTGTAATAACCCAGATCAAGAAGTAGAGCATTACCAGCACCCAATGACCCCTATAATGTCCCATCCCAGATGCCAGTTTCTCCCCTTCCCTTCCTAGGGTTAATCACTACTCTGTCTTCCTTACCATAGATTAGCTTTGTCTGTTTTGAACTTTATGTAAATGTTATAATATGGCCTCACTGTGTCTGACTGCTATTGCTCAATACTATATTGCTACACAATTTATGCTGTTGGATGTAGTGGTGACTCATTCACTTTAATGTAGAGTATCCCATTGTATGAATACACCACAATTTATTATCCATTTTACTCTTGCAGCCATTTAAGTTGTTTCTAGGATTTAACAATGATGATTAATGCAATTTTGAATATTCTTGTTCCTTTCTTTCATTCACTGTTATGTTGGGTATACATGTAGGAGTGAAATCTTAGGATTGCTGAGTTATAGGCTCTGCACGCATTCAGCTTTAGTAGTTGCTGTCAAACAGTTTTCTAAAGTGGTTGTACCAATTTATATTTCCATGTATAGTGCATGAAAGCTCTAATTGCTCCATATCTTCACCAATATGTGGTATTACTAGTTTCTTTAGATTTTACCTATTCTCACAAGTGTGTATAGTTACACAATTTTCTACTCCCTGATGAATAATGATGTTGAGCACTTCATATGCTTATCATCATTTATTATCTTTCATGAATTACTTGTTCAATGTTCAAGTTTTTGCTCATTTTTAATGGGCTTTCCATTTTTATAATGCTTCACAGGAACATTTTATATATTTTAGATAGGAATATTTCATCAGATAAAATATTGAAAGTATTTTCCCCAGTTTGTAGTTTTCTTGTTTACTTTTTTACTGGTATCTTTACATAAACATCTATCAACACTTTCCTTTAATAAGTTTTTGCCTGTCTATGGAGACAGACCCAGGGTGCCAATTTTTAGGGCCAGGGCAGACGTGGCACGGACTTTCCCATAAGTGCACACTAGATATACAAATTTGATCTCATTTGGGTTGAACGTGGGTGGCATGGTAAAAGTGGCTGGTGTTGGATGAACCTGGATTCTGGACAACCAAAGAAAGTTGCACCTTTGCCTCCTTTGAGCTGAAAGCCAAAATTCTACATGGTGTTTTGTTATTACCATTCACATAGACATATACCTCCCACCTGCCCCAGAATTGATTTTTGTATCTTATGTGAAGTAGGATATCAAGAATATTTTTTTCCATATGGATAACCAATTTACCCAGCATCATTATTTTTAAAAAATTTCTTTTCTCATTTTTTATACTTTATAGGAAAACAAATGATCTTACATAATTTTATTTTCTTCCAGGTGTCTATTTGTTTACTCTCGTGCTAATACCAAAAAATCTAACTACTGTAACTTTGCAATATATCTCAATAACTCTTAGGGCAAAGTCCTCCAATTTTATTATTCTTCAAAATTTATGGGTTTAGTCTTAGTCCTTTGCATTTTTATAAATAGACAAATTAGATCTATTTGTTAATTTCCACAAAATACTTTAACGTTAATATATAAGCTATAAATTAAGTGTAAGTAAAATTAATTAATTATACATAAAGTATAATATATGCAGTAAGTTCCTTGACATCAGCCTTGGAAATGAGTTATTGGATCTGAGTCCAAAAGCAAAGGCAACAAAAGCAAAAATAAACAAGTGGGACTTATAGCAAACTTAAAAGCTTCTGCACAGCAAAGGAAATCATTAGCAAAATGAAAAGGCAAACCTACTGAATGAGAGAAAATATATGTAAGTCATATATATGAGAAAGCATTAATATCAAATTATATAAAGAACTCATACAACTGAATAGCAATAAAAGAATCCGATTCAAAATGAGCAGAGAATTTGAATAGACATTTCTTTCAAAACGACGTGTAGATGGCCAACAGGCACATGATCAAATATTCAACATCACTAATCATCAGGGAAATGCAAATCAAAACCACAATGAGATATTCCTTCACATCTGTTAGAATGGCTAGTCTCAAAAAGACAAGAAATAAGAAGTGCTGGTGAGGATGTGGAGAAAAGAGAACCCTTGTGCACTGCTGGTGGGAATGTAAAGTGGTGCAGCCGCTATGAAAAACAGTAAGGGGCTTCCTCAAAAAATTAAAAATAAAATGACCACATGATGCAGCAATTCCACTTCTAGTTATTATCTGAAGGAAACAAAAACACTAATTTGAGAAGGTAATGTACCCCCATGTTCAATGTATTATTATTTATAATAGCCTAGATATGGGAACAACCTAAATGTCTACTGATAGATTAATGGATAAACAAGATGTATTATATGTATAACAATGAAATACTATTCAGCCATATAAAAGAATGAAATCTTGACATCCGTGACATCATGGATGGACCTGAGGGCACTAATGCTAAGTGAAATAAGTCAGACAGAAAAAGACAAATACCATATGGTCTCACATATATGTAGAGTTTAAAAACAAACCAAGCAAAGAAGCAAACAAAACCAAGCTTATAGATACAGAGAACAGATTGGTTGTTGCCAGGCCCAGGAGTAACTATGGGTGAAGGGGGTCAAATGGTATAAACTTCCAGGTATAAAATAAACAAGTCATGAGGATATAATGTACAGAATACTGACTATACTTAGTAATATGGTATTGCATAATTGAAAGTTGCCAGGAGAGAAAATCTTACAAGTGTTCATTACAAGACAAAAACATAAAAAAAATTTATAACTATATATGATAAAAGATGTAATGAGATTTATTGTGGTGATCATCCACAATGTATAAAAATAGTGGATCGTTATGTTGTACACCTGAAACTAATATGATGTTATATGCCAAGTATACCTCAAAAGAAAAAGAGTAGAAGAGGGAGTTAAGATAGCAAAGTAGTAGGGGGCCCCATGCTAGCCTCATCCCCTAAACATAGCTAGATAAATATCAAATCATTGTGAACACCCAAGAAATTGATGTGAAGACTGAGAGACCAAACTGCACAACTAGAGGGAGAGAAGAGGCCATATTGTGGAAGGTAGGAGGTGCAGAGATGTGATTTGAGGGAGAAAAATATCATGGGTGCTGTGGAGGGGAGGGAGCCCTGATCAGAGACAGGGGAGAGAGAGAGAGTGAGAGAGAGAGAGAGGGAGAGCACAGTGCACAGGGATTGCACAAGAAAACCAATTCCTTCAAACCACTGACTGGGAAAATGAGAGGAGGTGATTATAATGAGTTTTTACAATTAGTGGAGTTCAAATACTGAAGTTGTAAAAGTCTGCACTGTGGCTGGTGTGGAGCCTGGTGGGCACAGCAGTGATCCTGTGGAGGAGGGCAGAGACCCAGGAGCAGATGGAGCCATCTGAGGATCTCCTGGTAGGCACTAGGAGAGATCTCCCCGTTCTTGGAGCACATCTGGAAGAGGTGGCACTACCTCTCAGGGCACAAAAGAGCGGGCAGGTGCCATTGCACTGCCCAGTTCCTTAGGATGTGGGCAGAGACACCTGCTGAGGGCAGCTAAACAAGATGCCCACTTTTTGCTGTGCTTTACTCTAAACTCTAACCAAGTACACATTGGTGTGACTGCCCTTCTGGGACAAACCAGCAACAGCCACAGTGTGGTGAGATCCTCCCCCAGAAGACCAGCACAAATACCCCTGCACACAAGTCTACTGACCATAGAGTGCTGCAAAGCTTCAGCTCTAGTGGAAATAGCGTCAGGCCTCTTTTAACAAGCAGATTAGACCGCACCTAGTTAAAACTTGCCACACATGAACAAGGTCCAAACACTCCCTACTGTAGGCGAGGAGAAACTCTGCAGACGACTGACCTGAGGGAAAGAGCAGCCAGAATACAGCAGCAGAGTGACCTAGACAAAACACCAATACAGAGGAATTCGTCCCAAAAGAACAAGAAAAGGTCATAGTCAGAGATCAAATTGAAACAGATGTAAGTAATATGCCTGAACCAGAATTTAAAACAACAATCATAGGGATACTTGCTGGGCTTGAGAAAAGCATAGAAGACACCAGGGAGTCCCTTGCCACAGAGATAAAAGACCTAAAAACCACTCAGACTGAAATAAAAAATGCTATAATTGACATGCAAAACCGACTGGATATAATGACCATAGGATGGATGAATCAGGGGAATGAATCAATGATACAGAAGATAAAATTATGGAAAATAATGAAGTTGAAAAGAAGAGGGAGAGAAAAATATTGGTTCACAACTTAGTGGTAGACTTAGGGAACTCAGTGACTCCATAAAGCATAATAACATTTCTATTATAGGAGTCCCAGAAGAAGAGAGGGAAAAAGGGGCAGAAGGTTTATTTGAGCAAATTATAGCTGAAAATTTCCCTAATCTGGGGAAGGAAACAGACATCCAAATCCAAGAGGTACAGAGAACTCCCATCAAAATCAACAAAAGCAGGCAAACACCAAGACATATTGTAGTAAATTTTGGAAAATACAGAGAAAAGGAAAATATCCTAAAAGCTGCAAGGGAAAAGAAATCCCTGACTTACAAGAAAAGACAAATAAGGTTAGCAACAGACCTATTCACAGAAACTTTACAGCCCAGAAGAGAGTGGCAGGATATATTCAATGTGCTGAATGGGAAAAATCTGCAGCCAAGAATACCTTATCCTGCAAAACTATCATTCAGAATAGGAGAGATAAACAGTTTCCCAGACAGACAAAAACGAAAGAAGTTCGTGACCACCAAACCAGTCCTGTAACGAATATTAAAGGGGACTCTTTCAGTGGGGGAAAAAAGACCAAAAGCAACAAGACTAGAAAGGAACAGAGAAAATCTCCAGAAACAATTTTACAGGTAACAAAATGGCACTAAATTCATATCTATAAATAGTCACTCTGAATGGAAATGGACTAAATGCTCCAATCAAAAGCCATAGGACATCAGAATGGATAAAAAATAAGACCCATCAATATGCTACCTACAAGAGACTCATTTTTAGACCTAAAAACACTTGCAGATTGAAAGTGAGAGGATGGAGAACCATTTATCATGCTAATGGGTGTCAAGAGAAAGCCAGAGTAGCCATACTTACATCAGAAAAACTTGATTTTAAACCAAAGACTGTAACAAGAGATGAAGAAGGGCATTATATCATAATTAAGGGGTTTATCCATCAACAAGATCTAACAATTGTAAATATTTATGCCCCCAACTTGGAAGCACCCAAATATATAAATCAATTAATAATAAATATAAAGAAACTCATGGATAATAATACAATATTAGTAGGGGACTTTCACACCCCACTTTCAGCAATGGACAGATCATCAAAGCAGAAAATCAATAAGGAAACAACGGCTTTTAATGACACACTGGACCAGATGGACTTAGGAGATATATTCAGAACATTTCATTCTAAAGCAGAATACACATTCTTTTCGAATGCACATAGAACATTCTCCAGAATAGATCACATACTGGGTCACAAACCAGGCCTCAACAAATACAAAAAGTTGAGATCATACCTTGCATATTTTCAGACCACAATGCTATGAAACTTGAAGTCAACCACAAGAAAAATTTAGAAAGACCACAAATACATAGAGGTTCAAGAACATCATAGTAAAGAATGAATGGGTTAACTAGGAAATTAAAGAAGAAATAAAAAAGTACAAGGAAGCAAATGAAAATGACAACATGACAGTCCAAAACCTTTGGAATCCAGCAAAGGTTCTCATAAGAGGGAAGTACACAGCAATAAAGGCCTACCTCAAGAAGCAAGAAAAATTTCAAATACACAATCTATCCTAAAGGAGCTAGAAAAAGAACACCAAATGAAACCTAAAGTCACCAGAAAAAGAGAAATAATAAAGATTAGAGCAGAAATAAATGATATAGAAATAACAACAACAACAAAAAACCCACAGTAGGACAAATCAATGAAAACAGGAGCTGGTTCTTTGAAAGAATTAATCAAATTGATAAACCCCTAGCCAGACTTATCAAAAAGAAAAGAGAAAGGACCCAAATAAATAAAATCAGTAACATAGGGCACCTGGGTGGCTCAGTCAGTTAAGTGTCTGACTCTTAATTTCTGTTCAGGTCATGATCTCAGGTCATGAGACTGAACCCCATGGTGGGCTCCATGCTGGGTATGGAACCTGCTTAAGATTTTCTCCCTCTCCCTCTGTCCCTCCCCCCTTGTGCTTTCTCTCTTTAAAAAAAAAATAGTTAGATAGAATCATGAATGAGAGAGGAGAGATCACAACCAACACCACAGAAATACAAACAATAATAAGAGAATATTATGAAAATTGGGCAATCTGGAAGAAATGGATAAATTCCTAGAAACATATAAACTACCAAAACTGAAATAGGAAGAAATAGAAAATTTGAACAGACCCATACCCAGCAAAGAAACTGAATCAGCAATCAAAAATCTCCCAAAAAACAAGTCTCAGGCCAGATGGCTTCCCAGGGGTATTCTACCCGACATTTATTTATTATTATTATTTTCTTTATGTTATGTTAGTCACCATACAGTACATCATTAATTTTTGATATAGTATTCCATGATTCATCGTTTGCTCCATGCAATACGTGCTGTCCTTAATACCCATCACTGGGCAAAAAGAAGAGTTAATACCTATTCTTCTCAAACTGCTCCAAAAAACAGAAATGGAAGGAAAATTCCAAACTCATTCTATGAAGCCAGCATTACCTTGATTCCAAAACCAAAGACCCAGGGTGCCTGAGTGGCGCAGTCGTTAAGCGTCTGCCTTCGGCTCAGGGCGTGATCCCAGCGTTCTGGGATCGAGCCCCACATCAGGCTCCTCCACTATGAGCCTGCTTCTTCCTCTCCTACTCCCCCTGCTTGTGTTCCCTCTCTCACTGGCTGTCTCTCTCTGTCAAATAAATAAATAAAATCTTTAAAAATAAACAAACAAACAAACAAAAAAACCCAAAGACCCCACCAAAAAAGGAGAATTATAGGTCAATATCTCAGATGAACATGGATGCAAAAATTCTCAATGAGATACTAGCAAATCGAATCCAACAGTATACTAAAAGAATTATTCATGATGATCAAGTAAGACTTATTCCTGGGCTGCAAGGGTGGTTCAATATTCACAAATCAATCAATATGATACACCAGATTAATGAAAGAAAGGATAAGAACCATATGATCCTCTCAAGATGCAGACAGAGAGGGGGAAGCAGGCTCCCTGCTGAGCAAGGAGCCAGATGCAGGGCTTGATCCCAGGACCCCGGGATCATGACCTGAGCCGAAGGCAGATGCTTAACCCCCTGAGCCACCCAGGTGCTCTGCAACTTTTTTCTAGATATGTCTCCTGAGACAAGGGAAACAAAAGCAAAAATGAACTATTGGGACTTCATTAAGATAAAAAGCTCCTGCACAGCAAAGGAAACAGTCAACAAAACTAAAAGGCAACTTTGGAATGGGAGAAGATATTTGCAAATGACATATCTGGTAAAGGGTTAGTATCCAAAATATATAAAGTACTTCAAAACTCAACACCCCAAAACCAAATAATCCATTTAAAAAATGGGCAGAAGATTGAACAGACATTTCTGCAAAGAAGACATGCAGTTAGCTAAAAGACACATGAAAAGATGTTAGTCATCACTTATTATCAGGGAAATACAAATCAAAACTACCAGGAAATATCACCTCACACCTCTCATGGCTAAAATTAACAACACAGGAAATAACAGATATTGTTGATGATGTGGAGAAAGGGGAACCCTCTTATACTGTTGGTGGGAATGCAAACTGGTGCAGGCACTCTGGAGAAGGGTATGGAGGTTGCTCAAAAAGTTAAAAATAGACCTACCTTATGATTTAGCAATTTCACGACTAGGTATTTACACAAGGGATACAGAAATATTGATTTCAAGGGACACATTCATGCTGATGTTCATAGCATGTTCATAGCATCATTATCAATAATAGCCAAATGACAGAAGAGCCCAAATGTCCACTGACTGATGATAAAGAAGATGTGGTACATATACATACAATGAATATTATTCAGCCATCAAAAAGAATGAAATCTTGCAATTTGCAACAACATGGTTGGAGGTAGAGTATTATACCTAGTGAAAAAAGTCAGTCAGAGAAAGACAAATACCATATAATTTCACTCATACATGGAATTTAAGAAACAAGACAGATGAGCATGGGGTGGGGGAAGAGAAATGGAGGCAAACCATAAGAGAGACTCTTAACTATAGAGAACAAACTGAAGGTTGCTGGAGGGGAGGTGGGCACCGGGATGGTTTAAATGCATGATGGGTATTAAGGAGGGCACTTGTGACGAGCACTGGGTATTATAAGTAAGTGATGAATCACTAAATTATACTCCTGAAACTAATATTACACTCTATGTTAACTAACTAGAATTTAAATAAAAATTTGAAACAATAAAAAAAAAGAAATGGAATATCTGACTCATGAATAAAACTGCTAAATATTAAGAAAAAAAGAAAAAGAGATACAGTATAGACCTTGAAACCATATCAAAAACTTTCTGCACTCTTAAAAATAGCTAAAGTATAATTTATTCCTAAAAATATCTGAAGTTACCTAGTATTTTATCCTCCTCTCAAACTAATAATCTAAATAAACATCAATTATAAGTTGAATATCCATTTCCCTGCACCTTGCTTTTTGTTGCCAAGTTATCTGTGTATAATATTCTAAACTGAAAGTTCCCCTTGTTACACTGAATATATTTCTCTATTGTTTAATGGCATCTATTGTTGCTGTGAGAAATCTGCTTGGTTTAATGTTTAATTACTATTTCTATTGGTAATCTGTCTTTTCTCCTGGTAGCTGGTAAGAGTGTCTCTTAATTCTTGATTTTTTTCTAGTTTAAGTATGATGGGTCTAGGTGTGAATATTTTCATAAATCCTGCTTGGTTCTTAGAGTTCACCTTCTATTTGAGGATGCAGATCTCTATTCAATTTTCAAAAATTCACAATACTTTTCAAACATTCCTTTTTTGTGATTCTGTTGTTTCCGTTTGGAAGTCTTATTTGTCTTTTTAGTCTATCCATTTCTTAGCACTTGGGTGACCATATAATTTATTGTCTAAATTAGGACATATTTGAGAGTTAAAAGGATTGTCCACTAGTAATTACAACAGGACAATGGATGTAAACTGGAACTCTACCAAGCATACTGGGGTGTATGATCTATTTAACATTTTTACAGATTTTATTCCCTATGTTATGATCTGGGTGAATCCTCAGTAATATTTTCTAACTTATTATTTTCTCTTCTATTGTCTCTGTTCCAAAGTTTACCAAATCTTTTGAATTTTTCAATCCATAGATTTTTAATTTCCAATATGTCTAGTCTTTCTGCTTTTAATTTGACTTATTTCATTTCTGTTTTTCATTGTTTTTATATAATTTTTAAATATAATTTATATAATTTTCATTTTAATCCTTAAGCATTCAAAGCATATTTATACTAAAGTTTTGGATAGATAGTTTCATAAATTTTTACCTGGAATGAAATTTTGTTGCAATTATTGATTTTTTTCTGGGTTACATTCATAGCATTAGAATTCTCCATGTGTTTTGAAATTTTGTTTTGCAGCCTAATTTTTAAGGACATTCCCCCCACTTCTTCTTTTCCTTCACACTTCTCTGTCTAGTGGTTTTATAGCTTTATTTTCTCAACTTCCTGAAACCCAGCTCTAACCCAGACAACTGTATAGAATTGCAGAACACCTGCCCATGGTCTCAGTAGGGCTAGGACATCAGGTTCTAGGCCAGGGGCAGTTGGCACAGTTCCTCAGGCGCATGGCGTGTTTGGTCCTTTTGCTTCTGAAGCAGTCTACAAAGTCATTACTGCAGGTAGTGGGTCCTACACATTTCCAACCTCCTTTTCCCAGAAGGAGCCTCACCTTGCACCTGTTTTCAAACCTGGCTCCAGTCTTCTGATTTCTATGGAACACCTTCAGTGTTCCTTCCCTGAGTTGCCAGCTGCCACTGCCTGCTTCAGGACCAGAGCCCAGCATGTCTGTGACCTCGGTTCCACCCAACTTTGGGTTTCTCTTCTATTTTGGTACACATCAATGCTTAACAGGTTTTGAACCCAGACAAGGCTTTTACTTTTATATCTTTATATACTTTTGCTATGTGTTAGATCGAGGAGGTACATTAGAGCAGGAACTAACTGTTCTATTTTGACCAGAATACATACAATTTTAAAATAAAGAAGTACACTGTATTTTTTTAAAACAAAAATGGGTGATTACAAAGTATCCAGACTTACCAAATTTGGAGGACATTTAGAGGTATGTATTTTTTTTTTTTAAGATTTCATTCATTTATTCGACAGAGATAGAGACAGCCAGCGAGAGAGGGAACACAAGCAGGGGGAGTGGGAGAGGAAGAAGCAGGCTCATAGTGGAGGAGCCTGATGCGGGGCTCCATCCCATAACGCCGGGATCACGCCCTGAGCCGAAGGCAGACGCTTAACCGCTGTGCCACCCAGGCGCCCCTAGAGGTATGTATTTTTTGTACAAGTCTCTGAAACATTTTTGTAAATATGAGATAGTGGTAGTACTAACAGGATGAACAGAACCCTTTGTCTACAGGATGGTTTAAAATAACTTTTGCCAAACTGCAGTTATTTCTTTCCGAATTACATCGTATGGGAATCTTTTCTATTAGCTGAAGCATTTTCTGGTGCTGACATTGTGACTTGGCTATTTTGAAATGAGACATATTTTATTCGGTTAAAAAAGACAAATATTAAGTTTTCCATGTAAAATAGTTATGAAATCTGCAGAAAAAAGAGAAAAAAAAAAGAAGAGGAAGAAGGAAGAAAAAGCACATTACTCCAGTGTTTTGAATAGTACTTGGCCTTAGTAAATATTTGTGGAAAAAATGAAAGGATAAGTATCTGAGTCTCACGCCATTGCTGGTTATCCCTGAGTAGTCAAGGGAGTAGGGTAGGGAACGTGTTGTGGATGGGACAGGGATAAGCGCAGCATGAGGGCTCACAGATTTAAGGTAATGGGTCAGGTGAGAGGTGAAGTGAAGTATAGAGTTAGTGTAATTGTCAAAGTGTTTGTTGTTCTATAACTTGGTTGTAAAAAACAGTGATTTTTTTGATTTTGACATTTTTATGTGGTTGTGAGTTTTCTGAGTCACATCAAAACCATTATGCCAACTCAGCCACGTCTAACTGTCCTGCTTCCCATTTTGAGCCTATTTTACTGAGCTCTACTCATCATTCAGAGGTGAGGAGACAGGTCACAGTGTGAGGTTATATATAGATATCCTCCACACTGTGGAGGGAGCACATTTGGAGAAAAGAAGTACATGAGTCATCGCCCTGCTGCAGTCCCTGCATTGTGGAACCTAAAGGGAAGGTCCATTCAAGGCTATATTGGAATGAATAGCAGGTTCCAGCAACATAACTTTACCAATTTTTATGTCACCCAAGCCCCTAGAGGAGAAACAAGGAAATAGGTTGGATCTTAAAGACTCAGAGGGACAGAATGATTCTGGTTGAGTCACTGTGGCCTCCGCCTCAGCTCTTAGCCCCTGTGCATAACAGTGGTGGGCCTTCAGTTTCTAAATTTCTATGTGGGAAGCAAGTAAGGACTCCTCATTGGATCACTTATTCCCAAGACCCACTCCCAAGAGCAGAACTCTTCAATAACTACTGACTCAACTATTTTATCATATTGAAGGAAACAAAATAGGGTGTATGAGAGTATTTTAATATGCAAATCTCACTCAAAGTTTTCTCTGAGTCATTTTGCACTCTAATTTACAACATACTCTATAGCTCAACATAAATATATTCCCTTTAATTCTTCATAGGTTGACACTTGCTCTTATTGGCCAAAGACTAAATAGAACTTTGAGCAATCTCCTGAATAAGTGGGGAAACCAGTTCCAGCAGGTTCAAAGGACTCCTATTTAGACTGGTTTCTAGGAACTAGAAATCTGTATAAACACTGTGAGGAAGCTGAGCCAAGACTAAACCAATTACATTAAGTTGATGAAAATAAATTATGTTGTTTTTGTGTTATTTTCCCACTTCACTAGGTCTTTACTGCTAAGATTTGAGTCTAGGACATATTTTGGTTTTTGGCTTAGTATTATCAGCATCTGGTCTCTCTCTGTCCTTTTTCTTTTCCATTTTCTCCTGTTCCCTCCCACCAAAGACATATTTCTTTCCCATAATACCACTGTTGCTGCCACCTCTTTTATCATGAACTGTCCCATAAGATCTGACAGTATACCATACATGCTTGCTTCCTCAGGATGTGCCTAGCTTTGCTTCCTCTCCTTTGTCCTATGTATAGCTCGGCTATAAATATATTCTTGCCTTCATCTTCTCTACAATACCTCTAATGCTCCTGTAACACAAACTATTACCAATATAAAATCCATGTCATTTGTTTCTTCTTTAATAATCCTTGAAATCCATTTACTGGTAAAAATCCTTTTAAACCTTAGGAATAATACTCACCTATCACTATCCAGATTTTCTATATTTATAGATTAGATTATAATTATAGTGCCTTATTTTTACTAGTTGTATTGATAAATAGCCCTATATAATTGTAAATAAAGCATTAGAAGTAGTCCCTTAGACATACACATATACATTTTCCCCAAAGTCCTTTCAGAATGATGTAACATAATAAATTTACCAAAAGACAAAATTAGGATGATGAGTGGCAGTTAGAAACTGGAAAAACAGCATTAATTTGGCAACTGATTAGCTATTTTTCTGTTGAGCAGAAGATAAGAATCCAACTCTGAAAAGAACTAAGTCCCCATCTTTGACATTAAGTTTCCTCAAATGTGCAGGTATTAAAAAGAATTATAATTGAGCATAGTGTTCCAAATTTATTACTTAGTACATAACATAGCAGGTACTAAATTGAATTGAAGAATGAAACTAAAGAAGATATCATAGGAAAATAAAGTGGAATCTTGTAAAATTAAAGACCCCGTTTTTCATAGAAATTGTTTAGAAGTTGCTTAACTAGGAGTGTGCAAGAAAATTGCAAAGTCTCTTTATTTTAGACATGGTTGTATTCACTGACATGCTTCAACCTGGTAATAAATCAGCCTGGGAACCTTTTACATAAAGGGATGTCACTATAAATTAGCTTTTACATTTTATCTTAAGTAGTATCATCATAAAATATTTAATCAAGACACTAAAGCTGTCAAAGTAGTTGGATAATTTGAGACCTGGTGTGTAAAAAAGATCTGATTCTTTCATGTTGGGATTTCTCCTTGTTATATAAATTTTGATTTGTGAATTTACTAGAACTTGCCATAGTAATAACAATAGATAACTTATTTACAAATTATAACTATAACAAATGTTTGGCAATCAGAGATACTATTTAAATACTTTGGTTAGAAACTAATCAGAACAGACTAAATTTAAAGAAAATAACACACCAAAATGCTTTGTCTTATTTTGCTCTGAAATGAAGAAGAAGCTATTCTTACCATGCAGATGTTTTTTTTTTCTATTCTTTTTTAGTTTATCTTTCCATATATTTGTCAATTATTTCACATTTTTGAATAATAATAATGATAATGATAATTTGACTTTACATACAAGATAAAAATTGATCTTTTCCACACTCTTCTTAGGCAGGGAGAGTAGGAAACAGATAAAGAAACTGAAGTCTAGAAGGGTCACTGGGTGTCCCTTCTGTCCTGGCTTCTTATACTTCAGAAGGCAGCAAGAGCCCATCTTTTGGCTACTTGTCAGGATTACCATTTTGTTTGCCTCTTCCTAGTGGAGGATCCTTGCTTTTCTCTTCACTGGCTCTTTGACCCACAGGCTGCACCAGTTAACTATCGCCTGCCTCGGGCTCTTCTTGACTTCTGTGACTGGTTTAGCTCTGCATTTCTGACTTTGATCTTTGCCTTTACTGTTTGTTCTCTGCCTCCCTGCAACCTCAGTGGCCATGAAAATCACTTCCTGCCATCTGCCCCAGTTCCTTGAGCCTATTTCAATCAGGCCAGCTCTGTCCAGCCTCCTACCATGAGAGGAGGATCAGATATCCTGCCCAGAGCAACAGAGTCTGGATGATAACACAAATAAAAGCACTTTTGCAATATGCCATTCAAATTGTTGAAGATAACAACCATCACAAATTCTCAACTATTTTCAGTCATTACCAGCCTGGCCACATTGATCAAACAAATAAATATTGTGAAGGTAGATCTGTGAATTTCTCTTACTTTTTAAAAGCTGAAGTAATAAATTCCCCAAGTATAGACTTCAAACAATATCTGTTGACTTAATTAGAGAAGAAATGCTTCAAGGATGAATTCTTTTCCTAAACTTGGTTGTCTTTTCAACAGATGATACATCTGAAACAATAGGTAGGGAGCAGATGTGGGATAGTCTGAGTCCTAGCTTGCATTTGGCAAAACTCTGACTACAGAGTGAAACCATTAAAGATGTTGTCAGTGAGACTGATGATGTTACGCATTTTGAAACTGTCCTTGACAAATTATATAAAATGCACAATTCTCTCCAAAGACACACCATGAATTGTAGCAAAATGTAACACATAATACACCCTTTTTCAGGGGCAAGAATTTTATTAGTTCACTAAGGCACATTCAGACTGAGTTAAGACAGATTCTGAAATAATTCTACTAAAATATGTCATTGTAAATAGTTCAGAATCAAATGGAAAAAGAAGCATGAATGTACTGAGAAGAGACTGTTTAAATAACATATGACCCTCTCCCAGTGTATGATTTCCCCTTCCATGTTGGAGTGGATAAGGTGGGCCTTACAGAAGCAGGTCCCAAGGATTGTGAGATCATGGATGAGAAACCTGAATCCAGAGTGCCAGTCCAGTGTTTTGATCTGAGCTTCTAAAGCAGGAGTGACTTGCCTTGTCTTACGAAGAAACCAGAGGCATCTTAGATGGATTGGGTCAAATTTCATCTCCTCTGCCCCCAGTGATTGATAAGTTAAAATATTATTTTGTATTAAAAGAGAAATATATATGACATATAATTTTAAATTCTTATAGACTTTTAAAATGAAGAATAAGAATTCAAAGAAATCTTGTGCTTGCATTGGTTGACCACCCCTCAACTAATGGCATGTATTTACCTGCCTTTGTCTTAAGGATACTTATATGGACATGCCGAAAAAGAACAGAAAGATAGCAAAAAATTGTGTATCTAAGTATGGAGTCAGAATGGACAGGCAAAGCACAACATTAGGAAGCTTGGAGCAATTCCAGGGACCAAAGCTGAAATCCATGCAGGACTGAATAAGCTAGTTCTCTTCATTATTTCCTACCTGCCTTTTTTCCATAGAACTAAAGCAGAAAGTCATTGAGTCTCAGGGTTCAGAGAGACTTTTTAGGGCCATTAAATCCAATCTTCTTATTACATAAAAATTCCACAAGAGTTTTAAGAAGTAGTTTTCAAGTGTCTTCTGGAATACTTTCAAAGACAAAGAACTCATTATAATGTAAGAAAGCTTTTCTACCTTCCAAGAATGTGAATTGTTTAGAAGTACAGGATTGTTACAACACTAGTTTCTAAAAGTCAGATAGTAAGAAGAAAAATTGTCCTTAGGAATCTATTTATCCTGGCTTCTCATTCAGGGCTTTTTTTCACAAAACTTTAGTAGAAATACTTGATTATAAATTGGTCTAAAGGAAACTGACTTGGCAGCTGTAAGGGAAGTCCAAATTTAAGCCAGAGGGAAAAGAACAAATGACATCATAGGAAGTTGTGAAACCTAATTCAGTAGAGAGACAGGCAGAGTTATTGACCACAACCTAAGACAACTTATTTTTCAGTAAAAAAAAGTGCTATGATCCACTAGTGGAATATTTCTTCCTTCTTCCCCTCATTTTCCCCTCCTGGATTCCAAAGTGCAGGTGGCCCAGATACACAGCATTACCTCAGAGGGGAAATATTTTAAAGCTATTGTCCTATTCTTAAATCAACAAAATTAAAGAATCTACAATAGATCATAAGTGATTCTAGTATTCTACAAAAAATTCCACAAAAATCCTACACAAACAAAAATCACAGTGATTCTATAATTACCTCCAATTCTAGAGAGTCAATTGCATATCACTTTCCAAAAAATATATATATAGGACACTATTTTGAAATGACAAAAACGTTGTGCTTGTAATTAAGCAATGGATTCTTCTCTCTTATCAAGTGCAGAAACTTCTGTAAAGATTTTATTTGTATTTTACACATAATAACCACCACTGTGGGATATCATCATCATTCCCCATTAATGCCATATTAACTGAAAATCTATACAAAGATAGGATATGTATGAAAGTCAAACAAATTTGGGGGTTTACATACTGACATTTAGCTCCTGCTCACCAGCCACTTAAGTGAAGGCTTATAGTAGAATGTGCCTGGTCTACTAATATGTATAGAGATCTCAGTCAAAACTTTTATTAGAGAGACGACTGAAGAAAATCATCCTATTCATACAATAGCAGAAGAGACTCTAGTGATCCAAACCTTTTTAAAGTGTGACTGGACATCCTAGGATAAGGAGACATGTGAGAAATACCATCAGCATTAAAGAGAACAAGCAAGGCCAAAATATAGAAAACTGACTTGAGGAACTAATAATAATCTGAGCTATAAACTATTTTGAATTTACATATAATAAATTCAACCACTGTAATAGCCTTATGAGGTAAATACTGTATTATCCCATTTTGTGGATGAAGAAATTAAGGCACAGTGCATCCACAAACCTGGTCTCACATGCAGGGAACAATCTGCTTATTCTATAGTGTCCACTGAGTGAACCCCTAGGCCCACCTGGCTAGAATGGCCCCAGCAATTCTAAGAGAAAAGAATTCTGAGTGTGCCTCAGTGAACTAATAAAATAAAATAAAAAAGAAAACTAATAAAACTTTTCAGCTTCAAAACAAAAAGCAGAAAGCTACTTGGACTGGGCAAAGATCATGTTTAAAGCAGCAAAATTTTGCGATCAAATTATTAGCAGAAAAAGATAAACACAGTCTTTTCTACAACCAAAAAAAAAGACTTCATTACTGAGCATAGTGTGGTGGAAGAATTGGAAAATAAATTAGTGGCAAGAAAGGAGGAAGAGCAAAAGTCCAGCAACAGCTGGCCAAAATACGTAATGATGTAAAGAAACTCCAGCATTAGTTAAAAGAAGTGACACACCTAATTTTATTGAAAAGCTCAGAGAAATAATGGAACCAGTTGAAAATGCAATGAACACTTTTAAATAAGAGCAGAATTTGATATATGAAGAGCTTATTAAAGAAGAGAAAATAACTAATGAATGCCATATCCAGAAAAACTGACACATGGGCTTTAGGTCACTCAGAAACACACAGAGCTTTCATAGCAATGTCAAGCAAAGTTCCTGTAGACAAAGTACCATCATATAATCTTCTAAGAGAAATATGGATTCTGAAAAATTCTTTCAGCAAACAGGAAGATGACAAGGGCAATGGACTATGATTATTACTAGAACTCTGTAACAGTGAGGAACAAACATAAAGAGAAGCCTACATTTATGGGAGAAGTTCTAGAACACTACCCTGGACGAACACAGGATGAAGTGCAACAGCATGAAAAATGCTAGAAAAATTTCTGACTCTAGAAGAAAGGAAAAAAAGTCTATTAAGAATTGGAAAACTAGGGGCGCCTGGGTGGCACAGTGGTTAAGCGTCTGCCTTCGGCTCAGGGTGTGATCCCAGCGTTCTGGGATTGAGCCCCACATCAGGCTCCTCCGCTATGAGCCTGCTTCTTCCTCTCCCACTCCCCCTGCTTGTGTTCCCTCTCTCACTGGCTGTCTCTATCTCTGTCGAATAAATAAATAAAATCTTTAAAAAAAAAATTGGAAAACTAAAAACAGCAAAAATTTGGGGATTTTCAAGTAAAGGCCGGATATACTTATGCTTCCTCATAATAAACAAGAAGATGATGAAAGTAAAAAGAGGAACAAAGAAGAAAATTGCCAGTTGAAGCTTGCAAAAAAACAGAAAAGTATATAAATATCAATGAAATATGTTTCTTATACTTAAAAGAAGTTAAGAAAAGAGAAAAATGTAGCAGAAGGAGCACTGATGTTAGTTTAAACTAAAGTTACTATTAGAAAGTTATGCCCAGGAGAAATAAAAGTAGGAAGAACTTTTGAGGTTTGAAAAGGAGATATGGGCAAAGGCAGAAACCAGGAAAAACACTGGTGATGAAATTTCCAGGTTTCAAGAAACAGATTTACGTAACTTTGGATCAAAAATTTTAGGTAGGCAAGGGAAGAGGAGAAGGCAGAAAACCACGAAGACTGGACAAATTAAGAGTGAAACATGCTAGTAGAGATTCCTCTAGGCTTTACTAATTTATCAAAGTTTGGAAAGAATGGACCAAAGATATAGGACCAAGTTCTGGGCCACTTCTGCATATTCCCCACTGGGCTTTTTCAACTTAGAGACAGGGACAATAGAAAACATGAGATAATGAACTTGTATACAGTTGACGAGAATGTTAGGGAAATACAGTGACGAAACATCTTTAAATAACACTAACCTCATCAGTTAATTATTAATTGTATTATGTGAATTATGTGTATATGTGAATTGACAGGTACGAGGTTCCATACTGACATTGCTGTGAATATTTTCTATTTATATTAAGAAAACATTTAGTTTATATGTTGGCCTATGACTGATGTAAAAGCTATTGAAATAAGTTTACATTACAAACATTACTTCATTCAATGCACAGCAAATTGAGAAGTTTGTTTCTTTATGGAATAACAGAATTAATTGGAACGATTTCAGAGTGGTATTTTTTTAAACCAAAAATCTGTAACTTTTGGAGGTAAGTTGGCTTGAGTAAAAAAAATGTAACGTTTTCTTTTTAGAGTTGTAACATAAGTTCATACTTCTTCTAAGTTTAACAAATTGATAGTTTGACAATTACTGCATTTTTGTATAAGCATTTTGTATTTGTTTGAAGCAAAAAAAAAAAAAAGAAAGAAAGAAAGAAAGAGAGAAAGAAAATGAAAAAGGAAAGAAACGAAAACACAAAGTTTCCAAAGGAAACAAAACCATTACATAGCTGACATTCAAACCCAGGCTGTCTTGCTCTAGAGTACCTCCTCTTTACTATGCAGACAACCTCCAGTGGCAGAAAAATTTGAATAGCTAATATTCTACCCAAATACCTAATGGATACTGAGAAAGTGTTATAACCTTAAAAAAAGGAACAAGAGCTCCTAGATGTTGAAAACGTGAATAAGTTGAATAAAACAATAAAAGGACCAGAAAACAATTTCTCAGAGCTACCACAATAGTAGTTGCAGGGGATTCAGTTTACGGAGGAGCCCAGATCTGCAGTGACGGAATCTAGCAGTCACTGCAGCCGTTCCCATGGTTATGGAGTCAGGTTGCTGCTGCTGCTACAAAGGGGTCTGCGGTGACAGCTACTTTTGGTGCCTTGGGCCACCTAAGGACACAACCTGGCAGCACCTTGCCTGCTGTGCCGGCAGCATCTTTTGCCTCCTACGCTGGGGATTCCTTGTTGTTGCTGAGGAACTTGTTGCACCAATAACTACACAACCTGCAATTATTGAGGAGTTAGCCCATGGAAGGATCCTTGATCCAAAGGTGACGGGACTGGGCAAATGTACTCTTGCCCCTCAGAGGGACTGTGTGGAGACGCATAGCTTTCAGCTTCCTTTTCGAAGCTGTGCTGTAGGACCAGCCCTCAGCTTTTCACGAAGCTGTGGCCTTCTCCGTAATGCTCTTTCCTCTCTTGCTTCGCTCCCATTTGCTCTCTCTCCTGGTTCTCTGGCACTGCGCTTCCCCGTAGTAAGTTTTTACCTCAGGTGCTGTCTTCTAGGAGACCCAGTCCATGACCATAGCCTTCGAGAAGGGCAGAATCAGTCCCGAGGCATTACAGCCAGGACCACGCTTCCCAAGAAGCCTCATCTCGCGGGATCTCAGCTGTTCTGAGGCCAGCTGGGAGCCCTGGGATGAGAAACACCTGAGCGCCCGCGTACCAGAGGCACCTGAGCTCCTCTGTAAGGCGTCTGGCTCACGCCACTTATCAGCCACCCCAGTGCTCATGCAAACCTTGGCTCCTCTTGCCCCTTCGGAGCCACAGTGCAGCCGGCCTCACCTCCGGGGCCTGGCCAGGTGTGGGGAATGGGCTCTGGCCCAGAGGCTGTCCAGGAGCCAACCACTGAGGCCAGATGCAGGGCGGGAACCGTGCATGGGTAGGCTGGAAATCTACAGACTGCCAGGAAGGCTCACCAAGTGCTCAGAAAATGAATGAAAAAGACTGTGTCTTAGACAAATCAGCACGACATGCTGAGCAACAAATAAACAAAAGGAACACATAAACAAAAGATTATAAAAGCTTCAACTGAAAAAAAAATGTCATTTACAAAGGAACAAGAATCGGTCTGGCATGAGCGCGCTTGGAATCTAGAAAACAGGGGGGCAATGCCTTCAAACATTACAATCGTCAAACTCCCACCCAGGGTGAAAGCAAAACAAAACAAAGAAAAAATTCAGACATGCAAAGAATTAGATAATTTACCCCATACACAACTTTTTACAAGAAGTTACCCAGGACTGGACTCCAGGAAAAGAGGTATATTCAAGAAAAAGGAAGACAGACTGAGGAGACAGTGATTTCCACTTGGAAGGGCAAAAAAAAGAGAAGTTCTAGGATCACAGGTAAACGGACAACTAAAAACAAAACCAGCCAGATTGGAACAGGAGAATGGAAGTCTGGGTGAAAAAGGGAGCTGCATGAACTAGTATGATGTAGGGTCTGAAAATGGGAAGGCGGTGAGCAAGGCAAATGCTATAAGAAATCAAGAAAGCAATTTGAAATTTTAAGCAAAATACATAAGAAAGTCATTATCTAAAAATGAAAGAAATTATAATGTTAAATAATTTTAAGTAATTGGGGAGTATAAGAAAAGTTAGTCCATTTGACCTCGATGCTTAGAATTGTCCAACAGTGGCATAGGGTCATGAAATCAGGGAAGGAAATGCAATTCCAGCCCACTATTTGGCAGCATTATAATTTCCTTCATCGTGGACAATAATAACAGCGTACTAATAATAGAATGCTGTTTGTTGGTTCCCATCGTTTAGCATGAATCTATATAAAGCAAGAGAGATATGGTAGAAGTATAAAATATAATGATAAAGTCCAAGTGTAGTCGACCCAAGATAGGAGATGGAAGGAGAGGGACAAAAGGAGTGTTCGTATTCTTATCCTCCAGAATAGGGAAATAAGAAATCCTGTTGAAGGTGGATGGAAAATTCAACCACGAGAATCAATGAGATTACTTTGGGATACAGTGCAATGAAAAGTGAAGAGGGATACCTAGGATAGAATCCCAAAGAATAGCAAAAGTTTAAAAAAAGAAAAAGGTAGGCAGTTAGCGCAAACACCTGGAAGGCACCAAAGGGAGGCAGAAGGGCAAATGAAGGTATTGTGACAAGGAAGTGTTGGGGGGAGGATGAGCCCAACTGTAACCAATGCTGCTGAGCTCCCGCAAGATAAGGCCTGGGTGTGTCCTTTGGATTTGGCGGCAGGAAGAAGAATGCTGGGAGCTGTAGCCGCAGAGCCCTGTGTTGACAAAGAAAGTGTGGCACAGTAACAACAGAATTGGGTGATGCTGCAGTTTGGGAGTGAACGAGAGGAAAGGAAAAGGGTGGCAAACAAACAGCGATGTTGGATCGCAGGACCATTTTGGAGTTGTCAGGTAGAGAGGGAGATGGACTCATTCAAATGCTGATTGGAAGGTGGTGGGGGAGAGGGAGAGGTTGAACCGGAAGGATCTGGGCCGGTGGACTCCAGAGACCAGAGCACGGAGTCCACTGAACAGGGAACAGGGCACTTCCTCCTCCGCAGCAGGAGGAAGGAGGTAGCAGATCCCGTAATCGCAGTCAGATGTGTAGCAGGCAGGAGTCTGGGGAAGTTCCTGTCTGACAGCGTCTAATTCCTCTATGAAGGAAGACGCCGGCCTGTGTCTGCTGAAAGAGAACAAGCGAGCAGATTAGGACTTGCTTTATTGTGCGATTTTTCCTCGACAATCCAGGGCAGAGACAAGGCAGGTGGAGAGCTGAGTCCATTCAAGATTGGGGTTTTGCCTGGTAGGTCCAAAAGGTACATAGGTAGTTTCTGGGAGCACAGAGGGAGGAAGGCAGGGGCAGGCCAATTAGCAAAAGGCTAATTTGTCAAAAGCTAATTTTGCAAATAGTGAAAAGAACTTCAGTTATGTAATGAAAGAAACTTTTTTAATGGAAAGCAGGAAACAAGAGGGTCATAAGTTGCACTTTGAATAATGAGCCCAACACAAATAATGTTTACATTCAGAATTTATTAACCTAATTTGGGCTAGAGGAACAACCTGAATGCCCTCTTCTAAAGCTGGGCAATTGAAAATTCCAGAATGTAGGGATTCTGGAATTCTGTAAGCTCAGTCTTTGCAGACAATAGAGAAGCATCCTAGAGAAATAGGCTCGGCTCACCTGGGGAAGAAGCCTCGTGTTTAGGTGCCAATTGGGGCAGGAAACATCTGATTGTAAACTTCTATGGAACTATTCCACTGTGATGGGAAAGATGCATGAAAAAGTGGACTGTTCTAGAAAAGGGCTTGATATTCCTGGATGCAGCCAACTGGGCATTGTGCTTCCCTGGGCTCAGCTCTGCTCAACTTTTCTGGAATGGCGTTTTGGCAGCTCAAGTCCCTTCATCAGGCATCTGTGGGACCTTAATGATGTGCTGGCTCAGGAAGAGAGCTATGCCAGGTGTTGATGAACTTTGGTCCAAAGACACTATGATTTTGCAATGACTGCAAGAGCTGCTTTTGACTTAGGTCCTCTAAGAAGGTCTAGCAGTCAGGATTCTGTGGCACAAAAACAAAGAGCTCCCCATATTAGGGTATGTTGAGGGATACAGGGCATTCCTGAAGGAGATTGAGATAGGTAGTGGTGCTCACTGCTGTCAAATACCCCATAAAATAGAGCTGACCAAAGTCTATCATTAGAGATTAATTTCAGCCTCTTTTCTTTGTTTGCCGCTGTTGCCTAAAGCTCAGAAGCATCATTTAGCAATACACTGACACATGCTTTTTGTACCAGAAGTGAGGCTGAGAGGAGAAGGAAAGTGGGGACTCATTCAAGTCTAAGGATCCTTATTCATTAGGGCTCAGGGTCTATTTCCCTTCTTCTTTTTCTTCTGAAACCTCATATTATCTGGGTCTCCTTTGAGATTTTTCTCTCCTTTCACTTGAACTATAGTTATTTATTTAAATGTCATCTTCTCTTACACTTTTGGCCAGATTTTGCAAAATGACTGTGTTGGGTACGTTTGACCTGCAGGTTTTTTTTTTTTTCCCTTTTACCTCACATAGAACTTTAAAAAACCAAAAAAACTAGAATTGGTTACCAGATATAAAATTTAGAAGCCTTCACATAAAAATGAGGATCTATAACTTCTCTTAAAATATCAGAAGATCTGCATCACTGGCTACAGTTTCCCACATCTGAGGCTGAGTAGTAACTGTCCCTTTATTAGAGCACGCACTTTCCAGGACACCCCAGTCCCCACCCAGTTGCTTTGCCTACCTGTAATGCCTTTTTTGCCTCTGGAAATCTTGAGACTAGTTAGGAAAATATGATTGTAGATTGAGCGTGAGTCAGTAAGAACTTGGACTGCTCCCAGTGGCGGCTGGGAAGAGATAAGAAGGGAAGAACACAGGAAAGAAAGTGTAAAGAAAGAATTTTCAACATTTAGTGACCAATTCAGTATGGCTTGATGGGAAAGGAGTTGTGACCCTGAGTGGTCACATGGCCACAATAAGCATGGTTGGTAGCCAGTCAGATGCTTTTTACCAGATGGTGTACACATCCCCCAGCTGCTTTGAGAGTTGACTGATAATTACTTGCAGTTGCCCCCTTCTCCAGAAAATGGCCATCCATGAAAGGAATGAGAGCACTAACATTGGGACCACAGCCTTATTTAGTTTCCTTCCTTGAATCTCACTTTCTTTACTCCATTTTTTTTAAAGATTTATTTATTTGTTTTGTGGGGAGGGGCAGAGGGAGAGGGAGAGAGAGAATCCCAAGCTGACTCCTCACTGAGCACAGAACCCTATGCAGGACTCAGGACTCGGTCCCACAACTCTGAGATCATGACCTGAGCCGAAATCAAGAGTCGGTCGCTTAGCTGACTGAACCACCTAGGCGCCCCTGCTTTATTCCTTTTATTCTGAGAGTGCTTTCTCAATAAATCATGAACACCAGAATCTCAGTAAATTAGGTAGTTCTTGGGAACCCAGCCTTAGATAGTATTCATAACAGAATTATGTAGCTTAAACTTGGGAAATGGCTAACACTGGGGAGATAAGATCTAGGACTTCCTCCCCGTAGGGATTCTTTTATAATCATGGTTTTATCTCTAGCTTGGCAGCACAGGGCCTGGCATATACATTGTGCAGCAAATTTTATTTTGTTTGTCAAATGAATTTGATTTGGAGTCTATTGAGTTTGAAGCAGCAGCAGGGCATCCAGTGTGAGATATGGTGCATGGGAGCGGGAAAGTGATTGTGGCTGGATATTTAGGACTTTCACAGGGAGAAAAATAGTTCAAGAAGGAGGGAGTAATTAGTGTCAAGTCCAAATAAAATCTTGAGTTTTTCAACATAAAGCAGCCAGTATTTGTCTTTACCTCAATTAGGTACATAACTCCAATTACTCTAGATCAATGATTTACAATCCTTTGGTAATGTTTAGGCAAAATTTCAATTAGTGAGTTTTGCTCACTACTAGTAAGTAGGCCCAGTGGAAAAGATTAACATTCCATTGGAGAAATACTTGCGGATTTTGCTTATTTCTTCTGTATTTTATTCCCAAACAATTGAGTGAGCCATCTGAGATTCTTTTAGGACAAGGAAGTGTGTAAGGTAATCAAGTGTTTATTGTACTTACACTCGAGATTTATGCCTCTCTCTCTTCATTACGTTAATTATATTTTTAAAAAAATAAAAATAAGAAAAAGACAAAAGCATTCAGATATTGCAAAGGTTACACTATTTATCTTTTCAAATACAAGTCTCCAGTATCCTAAGGAGGGTGGTTTTTTTTTTTTCAGGGGGAGTGGGAGAGGAAGAAGCAGGCTCATAGCAGAAGAGCCTGATGTGGGACTCGATCCCGGAACGCCAGGATCACGCCCTGAGCTGAAGGCAGACGATTAACCGCTGTGCCACCCAGGCGCCCCAGGAGGGTGGTTTTGAATGCTTTACATCTTGGTTGTCGAATTTCAACCCATAAACTGTAATTATAGCGCTTTATAACATGCTAAATAATTCCTCCCTGACTGCATGTGTATACCTTTCAAATATTTATAGACTGTCATCATTCCTTAGTCATCTCTTTGCAAAGTTGCACATATTTTGTTCCTATAATATTTTTCATAAATCAATCTTCTCAATACTAAGCTGCTTTTCTTAGTTCTCCATTCAATTTGTCTTCATCTTTTTAATATAGTGCTAATCAAACTTAAATGAGATATTTTGGGCTCAATTTATCCTAAGGTTGTTTAAGAGGGTTTAAAATTTCCTCACCTGGATTAGTTCCTCATTTGTATACATAGCTCAGAATAGTGCTGACTTTATCAGTGTTTCTATCATTTTACTTTGAAAAGTCATAACTAATTTCCCATGTAATGGCACTCAAAAATCTCTGTGCTGTTACTGTTTCTTCACTGATCGTTGAATATGCAGGAATTAAATGAGTTCAGAATATATTTCTATAATTTGCTTCTTATTATGCAATATTGAATCACAGTTCCAGCTTCTTAATACCCACAAACTATTATTATTTCTCATTGTCCCTCCAAATCAGTAATATCTGGAAGCTTAAAATATATTATTTTCATTCTAGATTGTTCAGAAAGATATTAAATTCTTTCTTGCAACTGCATTTTCAGTCTTTCAACATAATTATTTCTTTCCAACCAATGTTTCAGGTGACCTGGCTGTGTCATTATTATGACAATTTATTAAGACAGTTCCTTTTGCTTATTATATCTTAAGCATATCCCCCTGTAGATGGGATACTATACATATATCATAAGTGTAACGGGTATGTAAAAGTAATCTGAAATGCTTAATATTTTCTTCTTCAAGTAACATCATTCCTCAACAACCATTTCTTATATTTATATATTTCAAGTTTTAAAATATTTCATTTCCCTTTTTCAGTTTAAAAGCCTCATATGGCTTTTAGTGCCATACGGGTAGTAACATGGGTGTGGCCCCCGCCAGGCCCACTCAGTCTGACCCCACTCCACCTCCCTGTTCTCAGCTCTTTTCAGGCAAGCACTGTGCTCCACCACACACAATGGATTTCTGTGAAGACTTTAGAAGGATCCCCACAGAATTAATTCTTCCTTCTCCCAGGACTTGTTGCCTTAATTTGTGCCTCTCTAGAAGCCCTTGTTTCACTGAAAGCTTTACTGTTATTTGTATACGTTGTTGTCTCCCACACTTCATTATGTGAGTTTGTTTTTCCTCTGCCCAGTGCCTCATAGGAGAAGTACTTAAAAAATGTTGAATAACAGCAACCCCAGATTTTCTACCGAGACAGGTTTTTGGGTGATAGTCCAGCTGGAGAGAGAGCTGGAAAGTGGGAGACCTGTCCTCAAGCTGCATCAGTAGGGCAAACACATGACATTTACTTCGATTGCTCGTTTGAGAGTGGCTCTGGGTGACTAGATAGAGGTCACGGGGATTACAAACCTCTGTGCACCCGTTGGTGTTGGAAGCAATCAAGGAGGAAGGAAATGAGGATAGTCAGGCTCAGAATGGCGAAATGACTTGAAGAAGTCACCCTGTGACTGACTGGATTAAAAATCATGGGCTTGTGTTTTCACTCATGGTTTTTTCCCATGATTCATTATTCTGTTTTGCTTGGGTGTTTCTCTTAATGCCTAATTCCTATCTCAGAATGACATCAGACAGAGCAGATGACATTTTTCTACCCTTAAGTAGCCTGTTTGGAAAACAGAAACCACTCAAGGTTTTTCAAACGGAGGGAACTTTATAAAAGGCATCGGTTTCAACAGTGCAGGGAAGCCGATGGAGCAAAAGAAAGAAGGTGGGGTAACAAAGAGTTAGTGACTACAAGAAGTAGTTCCGGGAGGTTCCTCCCGGCTGGAGGAACGCAGGAAAGAGGCAGTGTTGCCAGACACAGGATGATGCTCTTCACCTGGACATCCCTGGCGGCCAGACACCACACCGCTGACAAATCCATTGGCATTGCTACTGCAGCTGCCGAAGGCCGACGGAGGGCACAGCCAGCTGGCTTCAGGGCTGCCCTTTTGCTGCTTCAACTGTGGACGGTGCTGGAGCTGCAGCCATCAGCCTCAGTCCCCAAGGCCAAAAGGCCACTGAAGCCTGAGACCCCCCACTGCTGTCAAAAACAGAATTTGTTAAAAATAAGATAAATTTGTCCCTTTCCTTCAGCTTTCTAATCTTCTCCTAGTGCCTCTTTTTGGAAGAACTTATCAGAAGTCATCTGGCCGAGAAATCAGGGAAATTTAATTTCCAGTGATTTAGGTCTAGAACGTGACAAGGTAGAAAAGAAACTAAGGGGAAAATGAGCAAATGAGTGTCACACATCCTTAATTTCACCAAATCTCTGGCATAATTCCAATTCTCTACTCTTTCCACCCATGAAATAATAGCAGCTTAAGTTTAAACATCAATACAACAAACTTCATAACAAGGTACAAGTAGTTTTGGCGTGCACAAAATTTCTAGTTTTTTTTTTAGATCGGTGCTTCCTACAATGTAGTCTACAGAACATGAGTTTGGGAAACTCTATGTACTTTATACTCACCCTTGGGATTGTACTCTTCATGTTAGTACACGAAAGTCTCTGAGAAGTTCATGGTCCCAATTGAAGTTGACATTTTTGACTTTGTAGTTGGTATTAATTAATTAATTAAGTGGTATTATTGCATACCAAAAATGGTCACAGTCCCTGCCGCCTGTAATTTAGGAGGGAGATGTAGGGAATAAAGCAGAGAAATGTGTGTGTGTGTGTGTGTGTGTGTGTGTGTGTTTGTGAATGTGTGTGTAATTTAGGTAAGGGTTATGAATGAAACAGGGTTCAGCGATAGGAAATATTATAAAGGGAGATGGACCTTATTGGATAGCATGTTCAGTGCAGACTCTTTAAGAAAGTGACATTTTAGCTGAGACCTTAAAGAGTGGCTGGAATCAGTCAGAACAGAGCATACATCAACACAGGGCCACTCAGTAGCCTATGGATCATCCCCGTGGGCAAACTGCTCTGGAACCCCGGTGAGATCTGTCCAGAAATTGAGAATAAGCATTTGAAATATTTACAGTAATTTGATAGACTACCTTTATGTCATTAACTCTAAAAATAAAACATATTTCTTTTAGTTTTTTTTCTAATAGTTGATTTTTACTCTATTTTAGAAAGTGTCATTCCATGATAGATTGAAGAAGATCTGATCCTTCACCGCAGATAATTCAACAAACTCTGCTCTAGCAAAAGTAAACTTTGGTTGCAAAAGCTTTAAAAAAAGCAAAGAGGCAGCTGAGTTTGACAGGAGGATCATGACTGAAAGTGTAGTTGTGTGTAGAGCTTTGAGGACAAAAAAAAAATAAAGTGACTGGATTTTATTTCAAGTGCAGTGGAAAGCTACTGAAGAATTTTAAATAATTTAAACAGATGCATGATATGATTTAGATATTTAAAACAATCACTCTAACTGCTTTATGAAGAACCAGCTAAAATGAAATAAAGATGTAAAATATGCTGATCATCTTGGAAGCTTTCAGAAGTTTCTAGAGAGATGATGATAGCTTAGACGTGGCTGTGATGGACAGGAGGGGGCTAACTGGGGGAGAAATGGCACATGACTCCTTAAGGAGTTGGAGGCAAATGGGGAGAGAAGGCTGGGAAGGGGGGCACAGGAAGAGGCTGAAGTTTCTCTGAGGAGAAGGTAAGGCTAGAGGTACACATTCATCAGCAAGATTTCATTTTCATAGCCATAAGGACAGATAATATTGAATAAAATGCAAAGGGAAGAGTTGAGGGCTCAGAACTAGACCCTAAAGAGTATCTTTGGTCTTTTTAAGGCCCTGGGGAGTCCAGGAGGAAGAGAATTAATTACCTCAAGGGCATGTTGATTCTTAGACATTCAGATTTGTGTCTAGATATCAATAATATTAAATTCCATTCAGTAAAATTACTGAGCACCTATACTACTTAGAAGCTGATAGAGGTGTAAAAGATAAAGGCCAAGCAAGACTCTTAAGAGCTTGCTATCTGGAAGGACATCTAGAATAGCTACACAAGTACAAGGCTTGTACTGTAAGTGCTGTAAGAGAATATAAATTGAAATGGGAATCTGGAAAGCTTCAGGGGGAGGTGGCATTGAGCTGGTCTTAAAGGAGGTGCATGAATTTGAATCAGTAAAAAGTATATAATATGCGTATATACACATACATGTATTTATAATGTATATATTAGTCCCATGCTTACACACACATTTATATTTATTTCCACATCTTTATTGGTACATATATAGTATATATGTATATACATATACACACACACAGTAATAGCTGTGTATATTGTATATATACTATAAAAACTATATATATGTATATATACCATATAGTGTATACACACACACACACACACACACACACTAAAATCTATGAGTTCGTATCTCCATTCCAATTCAAATCCAATACTACAGGGTTTATTCTTCCTCTGACAGAAGCCTGGCTTTCAGAGTTTATAATATATTTATTTTCTTATTTTTTAATTAAAATTTTCATTAACATACAGTGCAATATTGTTTTCTGGAGTAGAATTCAGTGATTCATCACTTATGTACAATACCAAGTGCTCATCACAACAAGGACCCTCGTTAATACCCATCACCCATCTAGCCCACCCCCCACCCACCTCCCTCCAGCAACCCTCAGTTTGTTCTCTAGTGTTAAGAGTCTCTTGGGGTGCCTGCGTGACTCAGTCGTTTAAGCATCTGCCTTCAGCTCAGGTTGTGACCCCGTGATCCCGTGTTCCTGGGATTGAGCCCTGTGTCAGGCTCCCTGCTCAGCGGGGAGTCTACTTTTCTCTCTCCCCCTGCCCCTCCACCCATCTCGTGCTCTCTCTTGCTCACTCACTCTCAAATAAATAACTAAGTAAAATCTTTTTTTTAAAAAAAAGAGTCTCTTATGGTTTATTTCCCTCTCTCCTTTTCCCCCTCCTTCCTATATACTCATCTGTTTTCTTTCTTAAAGTCCACATAAGAGTGAGATCATATGGTGTATATCTTTCTCTGATTATTTCACTTAGCGAAATAGGCTCTAGCTCCATCCATGTCATTGCAAATGGAAAATTTCATTCTTTTTGATAGCTGAGTAATAGTCCATTGTGTGTGTGTCCAGTGTGTGTGTGTGTATACCACATCTTCTTTATCCATTCATCAGCCAATGGACATTTGGGCTCTCTCCATAGTGCAATTGTTGATAATGCTGTTATCAACATTGTACCCCTTCGGATTTGTATTTTGTATTCTTTGGGTAAATACCTAGTAGAACAATTCCTGGATCATAGGGTAAGTCTATTTTTAACTTCTTGAGGAACCTCCATACCCTTCTCCAGAGTGGCTGCACCAGTTTGCATTCCCACTAATAGCGCAAGATGGTTCCCCTTTCTCCACATCCTCACACCTATTGTTTCTTCTGTTGTTAATTTTAACCATTCTGACAGGTGTGAGGTGATATCTCATCGTGGTTTTGATTTGCATTTCCCTGCTGATGAGTGATGTTGAGCATCTTCTCAAGTATCTGTTGGCCATCTGGATGTCTTCCTCTTGAGCAATGCATATTCGATGCAAAATTGCAATGAATGTGGTAAAAAAAATACAGCATTTCCATAAATTCTTGCACATATATAAGTCATGAATTTCCTCAGAAAATTTTGTATCTCTGATTTTCACTAATAAGCTTTTAACTTATCCAAGAAGAAACAATCATAAGAGTTCAACCTGTGAAAAAATAAAATAAGAAGTTTCAATTCCAGACTTTTTGGCCAACAGTAGAACTCCCATGAGAGGACAAGGCTAAAGATATAGAATGGTGGCCATCATAAGGGAGGTTAGATTTTTTAGAGTGGGTATTATGCTAACTGATGAATTTCCTAAGGGAGACAGTACAGAGGGAAAAAAGAACAGATATCAAAGGAAATGAGAAGAGAATTAAGGAAAGATTTGGAGGTTATGTGAGGAGAACCAGGACAGTGTGGAATCCTGAAAGTGGTGGAGCAAAGGATTTAAAGATGGAATATGTCACCCAAGTGGTAAATACAGTGAGCAGAATGACAACAGCACAGAGATCATGAAGCTTATGCAATAACTTCTAACAGTTTTGGTAGAGCGGTGGGGGAATGGATACAGTTTTGGAGGGGGTGAATAATGGGACCGTGGAACCATACAGATCACTTGTCATTTGTAGAAGTTTGGCAGTGAATGGAAGAATTTAAAAAAATACAAATAGTAGCTATGGAAGCATCTGAGGAGGTTTACTATTTTTTAAAGCTAGGTAAGTGTGTGTGTGTGTGTATGTGTGTGTGTGTAAAGGTAGAGCCTGTGGAGAAGGAGAGATTGACACTGTTGGAAAAAGAGTGGTAGGTATTAAAGCAAGGTCTCTTAGGACTTGGCTGGAAGGGGATTGCAAAATTCTATTTCCTACCTCAATCTTCACTCTTACCTTCATCCTCTGGCTTTGTAACCAACCTGCACAACTGTTAGAACATTTCTATTTTTCTGAAAAACTACTGAAATACTCTGGGCGCAACTGATTTAATAAGTGGTGTCAACATATCTGGGTCAATTTCTTCTATTGAATTTATCCAGTTTTGCTTCTTCTCACCTTCAAACATTTCAAGTAATTATCTCAATCATCATCGATTAATATTCACTGAGAAGCTCCCTCCTTTTTGGGCATTATACACATTGCAGACTGATTTTTCTCTACTCTGAGTTCCTAGGAATGGCATTTTTAGTTATTTAAGAGGAACCTTGAAAATGTCTTTTTGAGAATTATTCTATATAGATTTCCACAATCTCAAAATGCAAGCCCAGTAATCTATTACACTCTGAGTTTTTTTGTTCCTTCTATTTTACAAAATATAAAAGAAGAAATTAAAGAGAAAAGTTTCCATTTAAATGGATTACTAGATGCAATATTATATGAATAGAAGGGTTGGTCAGGACCAATGATTCATGCAATTACTTTGGCAGGAAAAATGACAAGATGATTTAATAATTATTTTTTCAGTTAAAAATATGTTTATTTTCTTATACTTGGCAATTGTGGCTCCTGTACCTCAGATCAGACTGGGCTCTATCTGTGACTTCCCAGTGATTTCTGAATGACTGTATCTACAGCATAGACAGAATTAAAAGTGTCTCATTGACACTTAAGGAAATGCTTATTTTTGCTGTGCTTTTGAAACTCAAAACAAAATCACCCCTTCTGTTTTCATAACTATAATGATAGCTACAGGTATCATATCATTGAAATTAATGAATGAATGTGTTGTAGTTAAGTCTATGGACTGCTAACAGATACCGATGACAAGTAAATTGGTGAATTATTTTCATATTAACAGTGTTTATTAACAAACTTTTGATGAAAGTAAGAGATATCAGTTTAAATGAACAATCAACTGCTAAGTTAGGCTTGTTTGTCCATTTATCAAAGTATTAGAAAGCATTTAGAAGTGCATATAATGTATCACCTCATATAGGAGGCTCTGAGGAAGAAAAATATCAACCCATTTGCTAATTTATATTTCTAACCAATGAAGGACTTGGGAATAGAGTTTTCCTCTGAGACCTAAATTTTGATTCAGCATTAAATGGACTGAGATTGAATGAGTGATTATCAAAAAGAGGAGTGGCCCCAAGACTTTCAAGGGAACCTGTCCCCTGTTCAAGGTACCCACATACATGA
Source organism: Ursus maritimus (assembly GCF_017311325.1). Taxonomy (NCBI): domain Eukaryota; kingdom Metazoa; phylum Chordata; class Mammalia; order Carnivora; family Ursidae; genus Ursus; species Ursus maritimus. The sequence goes on from NW_024425452.1 coordinate 23,977,605, forward strand.
AGAAGATGCATAGTCAGCCTGTCAGTACTTAAACATTGAAATAGTCCAGCCAGTTGTTACATAGTCATGATCCCAGTACCCCAGTGCTCTTCCCCTCTCTCAGCTGCCCTGAAACTCCCCACAACCTAGCAGTTGGCAGAGCAGGGGGCCTCCAGGCCCTCAGCCTTCCTGCTGGCATTATGTGGGCTCTTAGGGGTTTGGAATATCCTCCCTGAATAAGCCACTCATAAACAGTGTGATCATTGATGAATCCTCAGAAAAAATAGAGTCTAAGAGGCACAGTGTGCCAAACAGAGCAGTGCCTGGGCTAGGGAACATACTCTTTCATTCCCCATCATAGGTAAGAGGAGGCTGCAGGCTTTGGGACCTTAAGATCTTTAAACATTTGAATTCTATATTGTCTCTGGGTTTGATTTCATGCTCACTGTGTTAGTCAGTGTGGGCTGCTATAACAAAAATACCATAAACAAACATTTATTTCTCACAGTTCTGAAAGCTGAAATTCCAAGATCAGCGTGCTGGCAGATCTGATGTCTGGTGAGGGCCTGCATCCCAGTCCACAGACGGCCATTTTCTCATGGTTGTAGGTACATGATGGAAGGAGTGAGAGAGCTCTCTGGGGAGTCTCTTTAATGTGGGCACTAATCTCATTCATTGGATCTCCTCCCTCATGACCTAATCACTTCCCAAAGTCCTCACCTCCTAATATTATCGACTAAGGGCTAGGATTTCAACATATGAATTTTGGGTGACACTCATGAAGCCTGATGAGCAGACACTCATATATACACTAGGGATTGTCAGTTACGGTTCTCATCATGAATTAAGAATTGGTATTCTGGTTTTATTGACAGTCTTTTGAAGAGCTCTGTTAATATCAGTGAACATCCTCAAGTTAGATCAACTCAAAACAATGATATGCTACAGATTCTGAGATTGTATGGCTGGGAGCAGCCTCTCTTGTCTTGCTGAATTCACCTTGGCAAATGCCACCCAGTCAGTTCCCATGGGAAGAGACAGCCCTTCCAGTGATCCTGGTCTACTCACCATTGAAGAAGACGAAGTGAGAAGCAGGTGATGAAACCAGTAGAGCTGATGGAACCAAGCTCTTGCCCTTTCTCTCCCCTTCTCTCTACTACTAACATTCTGGGGGAAAAAATTGCATACATTCTACACCAGTAGCGTCTACTTCCTCTTTCTATTTGAATTCCTTATTTTCACCATTTTACAGAAACTGCCCTCACCAAGGTCACAATATGGCAAACTTGATTACTTAGTTTTAGCTTTCCTCCAATGTGTTATCTCCTCAGCTTTTGCTATTAACCTTGAGAGCAAGGGATGTGTCTTGTTCACCATATTTTCACCAGTGTCTATCACAGATCACAGTGACTCGTTCCTAGGAAGCACTAAATACATTTTTATTGAAAGAATGAATAACTCTAAAACTCATCTTATTAACAAAAGAATAAAAATCATTCTTTTTTGTGCTGTCATAGCATTTTGTCATAAGATCTTGTATCATTATTTATATTTACTCATCTATGTTGAACTGAGAGCAACAACTGTATCTTATACATCTTTGTCTCCCAGCCTAGCACAGGGCCTGGCATATAATAGATGCTTAGTAAAAGTTTGTGGAATAAATAAAGTAGGTGACTAGTGTTGATTCAGTTACTCCAATAATTTGTAATAAATCACCCCAAGATGAATTGACTTACAACCATAATCGCTTATTTTCTCTCATGGTTTCTGTTTTGCCAGGAATTCAGGAAGGGCTAGGTTGGAGAGTTCTCATTGTTGGAGGGGAGATGTAGTCAGATCTGAGCTGGAGCGGTAGGAAGCTGAAGGCATGGCTGGGGCTGGAGAATCCACTTCCAAAGTGCCTCACTCAATTTTCCAGCAAGTTTGTGCTGCCTGTTGGCTGGGGCCTCTGTTCCTCTCTTTGTCAGCCTCTCCATAGGTCCCCTGAGGGTCTGCAAGTCATGGTAACTGGTTTCCCTCAGAACAAGCACTTGAGGAGACTAAAGTAGAAGCTGCAATGCATTTCGTGACCTAGCCTCAGATGTCACATGCTAGCATGTTCACCATACTTGACTGGCCACACGGGCCAGACCTCATTCAGTGTGGGAGGGGACTTTTCAAGGCCACGAATATCAGGAAGTGAGGATTACTAGGACTATCTTGGAAACCAGGTAGAATAGACGAAAATTTCAAAGTGAGACAAAGCTTCTACCTAAGCACTCTTCTAAAGGTAGTTGTAAGCTATGAAAGTAGAAGAAACAGTTGTGGCCAAATAAGATGGTGCCTCTCTTTGAAGAGACAGCCATCTGGATGGATTGTACCTTCCCTTGCCACACACACCATTCCTCAGTTTTTTCCTGATGGAGTTGAAGGATTATTCTTTAACACCACCCCCCTCCCTGTCCCAAACACGTAGCCCATCTCATTGAGGGCCAGACCAGAGTCTGGGTTTGGTTAGGGCTTACCCTCGTCTTTGGGCAGGAGCATGACTGGGCTCCTCTGGTATATTGAGGCCATCATCAAGTCCTGGAATAAAGTGCCAAATGCTTGCCTTTGGGTCTCGCAGCATCCCCGGGCTCAGTGACAGCACGTCTGCTGGTTCTCATGTGTCTTCTTAGGGGCACCTGTGCCCTGAGTAGCCTGGAGGAGATCCACTTCTACAACCTGCCTCTGGGAGTCTTTTCACATGATCAAAAGTAACTGTAGAAGAGAAGGGCAGGAACTCTGAGGAAGCCTGGAGGAACCCATGAGAATCACATATTCCTTGGCTATAGATTTATTATTTTTTTATAATAATTTTTTATTATATTATGTTAGTCACCATACAGTACATCCCTAGTTTTTGATGTAAAGTTCCATGATTCATTACTTGCGTATAACACCCAGTGCACCATGCAATACATGCCCTCCTTAATACCCATCACCAGCCTATCCCATTCCCCCACTCCCCTCCCCTCTGAAGCCCTCAGTTTGTTTCCCACTATTGGCTATAGATTTAATAACAAGCACCCTTCTGAGCTGGCTGAAAGTCATAATGTGTTTACATGTCCCTTTCATATTCAGTTACTGTCATACTTTTAAGTGATCAAGTAAATTTAAAGGGCCAAGAACAGGAATTATATAAAATAATAACAAATATTTAATAGTAATTGGAAAAGGGGGATTTGGGGATACACACCTATTTATATTCATGGAAAAGAAACAATAAGTTTGGAGGTCATAGGTAAAATTTCTTCTTACTTTTCTTTTTTGATTCAGGTGAGAATTCCTGTATTACATAGTGTTTATATTGATTTTCTTTTGAAAATTTGAATGTTTTGTTTTATTTAAATGTGGCTAGAAATGATATTTTCAGTTTCTCTTTTTAGTATAGCATCTTAAATTGAATATAAACCCCAAAATGTGGATCTAAATGCTTCTGAATTATCCAAATAAAGACTCCAAACAAATGTTATTATTCAACAAAAGTTATTATTTTTTTCAATTTAAACATGGCTCTATTTTTAGTCTACAGGCTGAATTTACTTGCTTAGTTATGCAAATGGTGGTCTATTACCAAATTCTTATGTTAATTTCAACTTATCTCCACTGATATCTTATTATATGCTAATTCAATACTCATAAATTCTATGAACTTTTCCTTTTCTTTATTAATAAGGTTAGTGTGATTAGTACAAAGGACTCTAAGCTATAAAAACACTCAGTATTAGAAATGAATCTAGAGCTGGTCTTTGAAGGGTAAACCACTTCTTAGGATTAAATTAGTCCTTTAAAAATGTTAAACTTCTCTCTTAGCAGACCACCATATTGCATGGATTGTACACTGTACAGTTTTCACATTTAAATATCTCTGAAATAGGGTGCATCTTAGAGTTGGTTGCTTCTTAGACTCCATGAAATACAATACGTACTGCTTCAGGGTATTTATTGGCCAGTGCTCCAGTGGTCTGAAAAAGGCTGCAGAAGACACCTAACCTATGTAGCCAGATGGCTCCAGCTTCTCCAGTCTGTTGAGGATGTCAGTTATTTACTCCCTACACTTTTACTTTACTACAAAATAATAAAAACAACAAACAGTCCTATGAAAAATAATGGAAATAGAGTTGCTTTTGATAAAAGAGGGTTTTTTTTTATAACATGATTTTTTTTTCTCCATAGGTCTTACGTTCCTGGGAACTACTAAGAAGTTAATTCCTGAAGTTGGATAATATGGCCTTTGATCTACTCTTTCCTTTTATTTGAAAGGCTCTCAAAGGAAATTATATAGCAATAAACCTTTTTTCTTAACATCCCTAAAACACAATTCACTATTAAAAAACACTTTAAGATATGTCACATGTGTCTTGGGTTCAATTTTAAAAAGTTTCATTCCAAAATCCCCAGCTCCTCCTTACAACAGCATCACCCTTCAAGGACATGGCTGAAACCATGACAAGTTTGAAGACAGTTAACACTGGAGCATGGCTATGGTATCTGTATAGCTTAGAGTAGGTTCTGAATACACGGAGTTAGAAGTTATACTTTATAATAGGCATCGTTATAGTAGTTTCTCTTTGTTCCACATATACTTATATTATTAAATATTATTATATTATTAAACATTATTTATATGGTTAAATTCAATGCTCTTTGTAGATACATTAGATAAATAGTTATTAGAGCTAACAGATACTGATAAATTAATATCTGCCTGGTACTGGCTAAGTGTTGAATTTTTTACATGAAGCAAAGATCTACTTCCTTGGTGTCAATGCAGGAGTGTTAAATACTCTCAAGAGTTAGGATGTTGAAAAAGTTTAGGTTCTTGGGTAGAGTAATTCCTGTGTACAGAACCAGGAGATGACAGATCTCCAGAATTTTCTTAAATACATAGACGGGATACAACATGATCAATTATTGCCTTAAACTTTCAAAATTATTACTTAAGGTTTTATAATACCTCGTGTAAAATTATGTTCTTTAGGAAATATATGGCACAGCTTAGCACAAAATCTACAGCTCTATAAAAATTTGATAAATTGGCCAAAAGGTCGTGGAAAGGTAAGGACTTAATTGTAGCAGTTATCTATACAGACACGTACAGGCTAATGCAGACACGTTTCACTGTGCCATCATCTACTGTGGTATAACAAACTACTGCAAACTTTAATGACTTCAAAATCAGTCATTTTATTATGTCGCTATTTCGAGGGTCAGGAATTTGAGCAGGGTTCTGTTGAGTGGTTCCTTTGTTCCACACGGCATCAATGGAGGTCACTGAAACGTATTCAGGTGGTGGATGGTCTGGTCTGGGGGAGCCAATAAAAGTCAGCAGGATTCAGCAGGGGATGCTGGAAGGCAGGGCTCAGCTGGGACTGGTGACCCAAAGACAAACACAGTGGCCCTTCCTGCATGGCAGTCTCGTAAGAGTTAAAATTCTTATATGGCAGCTCAGGGCTACCAGAGAGTATGTTTCAAAACAACTCAGTAGAAGATGCAAGTTTCATTGTAGCTTAACCTTGAAAATTCAAGACATTCTATTTTTGAAAATCCTCCATATCCTAGTTTCCCAAGCAAGCCCCTGAGGTCAGCCCCGATTTAAGGGGTGAGGAATTAGACTCTATCTCTTGATAGGAGGAAAGCAAAGAATATGAGACCAACTCTAATCTACATACAACTAGACCAACTGATGGAGCACCTGGGCATAGCAACTATCCTTAGACTCCCTCTGTCTGCGATCCTTATGGCTGGATGGACAGCACTTACTTCTGCAATGTGTTCTGGTTCTCTGCCAACGGAAGACGAATCCAAATCCCCAGATATGAGCAGTTGGATTCATGTGTTCTAGTGCTGCTCCATTTTTTCTTCACTAAGCCACTATGATCAAAAAAGTCTTTTTGTGTGTCTGGTGTCTATTATTTATTAGTTTTAGAGCTTTTCCCAGTCATGGACCACAGAAGGTCAGAGCTGCAAAGGACCCCAAGAGATAAAATCTGGTTGTGTTTTATAGATGAAATTTATAGCTAAAGTAGCTCTGTGACCTGTCCAAGGTCAGAAACTGATTAGGGACAGAGCCACCCACAGCTGGGATCTCCTGCAGCGTGCTTGAAGAGAGGCAATTTTGATTTATCTGTAGAATGGGCACCCTGTTTACCTGATTTTCCCCCTAGAAATAGACCACTGGCCTTGATTCAGTCTCCTATTGTATCATGCAATATTTAAAAAGAAACTACATATTTCAAGTACATCAATTTATAAGATATAATCTTATATATCCAACCTATTTTCTCAGTTCACATTTAACAAATGTTTACTGAGTACCTACCAAGTTCTGGCATGTATACAGACATGATTCCTTTCAAGAGGCTTTCCTTCCAGTTAAAAGGCCATAACACAAAGTTTACCATGACCACTTTGCCCTGGGCTACTTATTTGATCATGCTATTTTATCTTTAGGATATTTCTATAAGGCATTTTCCCTCCTCCTTTCATTTCCAGAATAGACCAAGAGGCCTACGATTCTGAGGTTTTATTCTACTCAGGGCATGGATTTGGAGTGGGTGATGGTAAAAGAATCCACAGATCAATGGGGAAGTCTAGCTGTTATTGCTCCTTTTGTTTCAAGAGATATTTGCTCATTACATGAGGTGACAGATAGCTTTGACTCTAGTCCATGGGGACTCTAGGTGACTGCCCTAAATACAGACAGTCGTGGTAGCTGGAATTTTCTGTTGATGTGGTGCCCTGTCACCATTAGCTTTTGTCTTCTTCTGCTGTGGCTCATTTATCTTTCTCCAGGATCAGCCGGGAGAGGACGAGGAGGTGTGGACAGGACTCGCCTGCTGACTGTGACACCATCTTCGACATCACGTCCACCCCAGCCCGCTTCTCCCAGAGCTGGGCGGGACCACTCTTCCCGCTCAGCTGGGAGGAGCCCCAAGCTGGTTGTCCTGCCCCGGGTAGGGGTGGAGAGGGGCGGGTGAACAGCAGACCCCCATCCTCCCCGGGAGACGTCAAAGGCCCAGCGAAGGCAGGCCTTCCGGGGTGGAAAGGGGGCAGTGGGGTGTGTGCCTGGGGCCGGGCCGGCGGCTGGGAGGCCGCGGGTGCGGGGAGCGACGGCAGTTTGCTCCTCGGGTCTCCCGGCCGGCGCCGGCTCCCGCGGGTGGGGAGGAGAAGGAACCAGATGGGCGGGTTCAAGCGTTGGCGGCGGCGGTCCCGGGGCTGCCGGCTCCTCCCCGCGAGTGTGCCTGTCTGCCGCTCGCCGCGCTGAGGCAGTGCGGCGGCGGGCGGGCCGAGGCTGCCGCCCAGCGCCCTCACCGAGGCCATGCCCCGGCCCTAGCGTGCCTGCCGCAGCCCGCGCCCAGCGCCCCGTCCCGCGCCCCGCAGCCCCGCAGCCCCGCAGCCCCGCGCCCGCCGCCGCTTCTTCAATGGGCAACCTGCTCGGCGGGGTCAGCTTCCGCGAGCCCACCACCGTGGAGGACTGCGACTCCACCTGGCAGACGGACTCGGAGCCCGAGCCCGAGCCCGAGGAGCCGGGGTCGGCCGGCGACGGCGGCGAGGGCCCGGGGCCGGAGCCCGAGCAGCCTGCGCAGCCCCCGGAGCGAGTCGGCGGGCGGCCCCGCGCCAGCCCCGCGCCGGACGAAGACGCCGAGGCGGCGGGCGCCGAGCAGGTACGCGGCCCCGCGGTGGCCTCGGGCCGGGCCAGGGCGCCCCTGCCCCTTGAGGAAGGACGTCGCCGGGGATAGGAGCAAGCGCCGAGCGACCCCCGCGCACAGGGGCAGGGGCGCCGGGGGCTGCTGGTCCTCTGCGGCCAGACCCCTCCGCGCCGGCGGCCGTCCCGCAGCCCCGCGGACCCGGGGGCCTGTCGTGGCCGCGAGCGCCGGAGCCGTCCCCTGCCGGCCTGGGGCCTGACCGCGGGCACGACAAGGAAGTCCCTCAAGGCAGAATCCAACTTGAATGGGTGTTTTCTTTGCCTCTGCAGCGCAGCTGGGTGCTGCGAAGGTGGGGTGGGAGGAACCTGTCTAAAAATAGAGGATGGTGAAAACTGGTCTAGTGCGTGTTATTGGTAAAAATTACCCAGAATAAGGAGGGACTGCCCCTAAGGAGTAGCGAGCACTCTCCCCTACAGTGGGGTCTACAGCCATTAAAAGTACTGTGGAAGGTCCCCAACCGGAGTTAAAACGCCACAATTCTTACCCTAAGTAAGGCCTTTCAACTGAGTTCAGGGCACTCTTCAAAACTCTTGTATCATCCAGAGACTTGTTGATCCAACTGTGCTTAAATCATTTGCCTAATTCAATTTGGAGGAGAGGTTAGTAAAGAGAGAAATATCCTTTTAACCTCTGACTTACTGCAAATAATTCAGACAACTTTGAAAAGGAGGAACTGTACAGCCAGCCCTCTAAAGAAGTGCGCGTCTGGAGGTATTTAAGGTTTGTGGTTCTGCATTAGGCCCTCCTCTTTCTCAGCTGTGGAGGAATGAGAGTGAGGAGAAAAAAAATGGAGCCCAAAGTCAAATATGCCCACGGGTGTTTGGCTGGAGTAGAGGAGTCACCACCTAAATATTACAGCTAAAGCTGCCTCATAAATCTGGATGATCACCTCTGTGTAGGTCAGGAGAAAGCGAAGTCCTCGTGCAGGCTCTATGCTGAACATGTTATTTCAATCGCCTGCAATTTCAGGGGTTGGGGGGTTGGGTGGGAATTGCTGTTTTTCGTCCCCATTTTAGACAAAACTGAGGTTTAGAGAATATGAAAAGTTTGCCCAAGAACATCCAGGGAGACAATGAATGATGCAAACCCAAGTATGTCTGTAACCAATGTAGAACCTTTAACCTGTTGGAATTGTGACTCTCTCTCTGCTCCTTGTGTTCTGATTTGTGGATGGGTCATTTTGCATTGCGAATTCAACCCCCCTCCCCCAAAAAAGTATTAGAGACTGTATGCCAGTTTTCCCCTTTCTCTTGTTTCCCAATTAAGTAGCCTTCTCAAAGAATCTTGGGATATCAAAAAACACCAGCTTAGATTCAATCCATCTAAGTAGGTCCATCTATATAAAACAATTTGATAATTAATGTTTCAGTCAATTACTTGTGACCCCAGAAAATGGTGGACCACAGCAGCCATCCCTTTTCCCCTTCAGTGATTTATTTTTCTTGTTAGTGTCACCATTTAACTTCTTTAAAAAATCTCCTTTTTAATGTTGCTTTTTGACTATCATTTGTTGCCTCTCCCCATAGTCATTTGCAAGTACTGCTAGAACTACCTCTAGAACATATCCCAGTGTGGCGACTACTCACCTCCTTCGTTGCCCTTATTCCTAGTTCAAGTGAATATTTGACCAATGATGGCGCCTTTAAGTAAGATGGGCAAGTCTGGGGAAAAAGCATCATCAGAGGTTAAATCAAGAATTTTCTTGAATTTTATATCCTATTAGACATCCAAGTGGAATTCTTAACGTATCTATGGATGAAGCCTTCCAGGGCTGCAGTCATCAGCTTATAAGAATGGTGGTGTACAAAGTTGTGGGAGATACGTGGCCATTAAGGAGTGATGAGGAATAAGAACTAAACCCTGGACACTCCTCAATTTAGAACATATGAATAGGAGGAGGAGCCAAAGAGAAGACGGACAAGGGGAAACCAATGAAATAGGGAGAAACCAGGAGAGTTATGGCACCTGACAGTATTTCAGGAAGGAGGGAGACATTTAACTGGCCCAGTACTGCTGGGAAGTTGCCTGAGTTGAGCCTTGAGACATGGTTTGGTGAAAATGGAGATTTGTTGGTGACACTGAAAGAGCCATTTAGATGGAATGCCAAGGATGAAAGCCTGATTGTGGCACGTCATGGGAGAAGAGGAAGAGAAGACAGGGTTAGGTATGCACAGTTCTTTGGTGATATTTTACTATAATAGGGAGCAGAGCTATGGATCTGCATTTGAGGGGGGATTTGGGCCAAGGAAGGTTGTGTAGATACTATGTTTGTCTGCCAAGGGGAATGTTCTAGAAAGAGAGAAATTTTGATGATGCAGGAAATAGGAACAACATATTAAGGAACAAAATCCTTAGCTGAGCAGGTGAAAGGAGACAGGATAGAAATTCCAAAAGGAGCAGAAGTTAGAGAAACAAGGTCAGATGCTCGCAGGTTGGTACAGTTAGAGGTTGGAGGATGCAGTTATTCTCATGATAATCTTGGGAAATAGGTAGGGCATGAGTCATTATATTGTTTCACAGAAGGTAAAACTAAGATTCAGTTAAGTGGTTGGCTTAAGGCCTCACAAATAAGTAGCAGAGTTAAGACAACCCAAATCTTGGGCTGTTGACAGTTCGCCACGGTTCCTATCATGCTCCTTCACTGGAGCTGAAATGCATTCGTGGCTAATTAGTTGGACTTGCAGCCTCAAGCCTGGGATTCCAGTTCCTGTGCTGTCACCAAGCTCCAGGCCTTGTTCAACTTCTCTGAGCCTGGGTTACCTTGTTTCTAAGATGGAAACACTAAGAACTGCCATCCCGGTATGTCATAAAAATCAGATGAAATAATATACATGTAAGTGCTTTGTAAATGGAAAAGTGCTTTCTATACAAATGTAGGATGATGATTCATTTGGTTGTAGCTCAGGCTAAATAGATTCAGAAACTTGCTAGGCAGAGCTATTTTGAAACGTGTGGCAAGGACCAGAATTTAAGCTTTTCCTTGCTTATGTAACATGACAGAGTAGCTAATGTTAAACATCAGAGAATTTGGTGTTAAAGTAAGTATCTCTATCCTTGTAGTAATAGTGAGAATCACACCACTTCAAAAATGTGCGAAAATTGCTTGGAGGATGCTGATCTGTCAACACAGATGGGGGTGGAGGATGATGAGAAAGGGATCGGGAGGGTGGTGAAGCTCTTAATGAATATTCAGACCTAAACTTTGTCTTCTGTTTCATCATCGTCATCTGTCTTATTGTCCTTCTGCATGACGCGGGACACAAAGTACTTCCTTACACATTCTAACAGTACATATAGTTAGAGAATTGAAACTGATTACATTGACCCATATCTTACATTTTAAAAATTATTCATGGTGGTGAGAATTTTTAGAATTTAAGTAGTATGAATAAACTACCGCATATAAGTTACTACAATCTGAAGTTCATTTCATTTGAGAGCTTTTGCTACTTTGTATATACGTATTTTGAATTTGCTGATTTATGTCACCTTGTGTTATTACTGGATTCACAGATTATTCATGCTTTTGTGTACTTGTTATGGTGCTACAAAGGATGGAGTTTAGAAAGCTATTTAGTTTGTTTTAAAAATCCTCTTTTCATAAGTTTTATTTTCCTTCTAAGTACAGCTAAATGTTGCAAAGTTAATGACAGTTTTCTTTGTAGGATTGACTTCTTATCTTAACAATTTTTTTGTATTATGTATTCTAAAATAAATTTTGTCATAGAATCACTTGTGTGACCTCTGGCAAAGTAAATGTCTTAAATTCATTTTGAGTTCTATTTCTGCTGAATATTGATCTAGAACATTTGGCCTCTATAGGCTCTTGGTTTTATTCAGTAAAACACCTTAGGACAAATGTTATTGGGTTCAAATCAGGCAAAAAGAATGCCAATAAATGCTACTAGGAAGCCTTATTAAAAGAAAATTTCTAATATTGTCATTATTCTGAACAGCTTGATACTTTTCAGGCTTTCCTTATGGATGTTCATTATTTTAAATGTTCTGGAGATTTCTCAGTGAGATTATCTTACTTCACCATGTAAATGGAATTTCATTTTTTATTTTAGGGTGGTGAGTCCACCGAAGCAACTGCCAAACCAAAGAGAAGCTTTTATGCTGCAAGGGATCTGTACAAATATCGACATCAGTACCCAGTAAGAGCATAGAACGTTTTTTCTAAAATGTAAAATATTTCCTGTTTTTTCTTATTTTGTGGTGCTAGTAAGCAAACATGCGAGAAGGGTCCTTGTGCCTTTTTTTATGTGTCCATATGCTGGAGATTGATTTATTTTTTTCCTTTAGCAGAACTTCAAAGATATTCGATATCAAAATGACTTGAGCAATCTTCGGTTTTATAAGAATAAAATTCCATTTAAGCCAGATGGTGAGTAATCTGCTGTCCTGGTAAAAAGCAAACTTTAAATAATAACATACACCTAGTTGTTCTTTGTTTGTTCTGTGGTCAGTACCTTCTTAATGCATTTGTTCATCGACTGGCTTTACTTTGCTATGTGGTCTAGTCTGATGTATCCCCAAAGTTTCAGACTCTAGACTTGTGAACATCCACTTGGCAAATTCTGGAGGAATAACTAGATTAGCAATACCTTCCCACCGCTTGTTCATGGTAGCTATTATCTGAAGGAGAGTGGGGGCCACTTCTATGAGAGGCAAAGAGATGAGATTTATAAATTTATAGAATCACAGAATATTATATTACTAGGAAACATTAGAGGAAATCAAATTAATCTTCCTCATTTTAAAGATGAGGTCACTGGGTCTTAAAGCTTGAATGACTGACTTGTCTGATCACTTGATTGTAGGGTTGGGTCTAGGATCCAGAGTTCGATATTCTTTTCCCACCACACCATACCCCCAAATTATTTAGGATATAATTGAAAAGTAATGTTTATATGAGAATTATCTTTCCTGTTGATTTTCAGAGTCAGGGGTCAGGGAGCTTCACCAGTCCCAGTCCAGTGTTCCGATATCCTGGGAAGAGAACTCCGGAGAGAGTAGATCTCCATTCAACTTTGCCAAATAAACTGCCTCCTCCTTCAGAACTGTAAAATTGCCCTGGCAGGATTTTCTAAGATTCTCCCCCTATAGGGAGAGGATGCGTTCACTATGGTAATACGCATATTTCACTGAGGCACCGTGCTGTGGTTCATGGCGGGCATCCTAATTTTATCCAGGTCAAACCAGCAAAGTTGGCTTCTCTCCTTCTCGCCCTTATCTCTGTGAGGTGACCAGATGGCCCTGGCTTCTGCTCTTTGCTCTTAGTGGAAGCTGAGCCAAATTCACAGCCATGTGAGTCGGGAATGAGGGTCATAGATTGCAAAGCTTTCCAAGTAGCAGGACTACATTCTTTGGTGAACTAACTGGAGGAAGGCTATCTGAAGGCTGAGAGGAGGAGTTCCTGTACTGTGCACTGAGAGATGTAACAGTTGGGAGTTAGGATTTAAGAACATTGTTGCAATGGCCAGATCCACTTGTCTTTAATTAATTTCTGGTGTCCCAAAAGTCTGCTCTGATTTAGGAGGAAACCTCTGGGTAAAAATGCTCTGCTGTATTTACTAGTGATAGAAACACACTGCTTTATTTACTAATTGAAATAATACTAATTAAATTATTGGTTTTTTAGGACCTGGGACAAGAAAACCTTTTGAAGAAATGCAATGATAGATTGTTAATTTGACTCTGACTTGAATTTAATAAAATTTACCTAAAGGAATGCCTTCAAATATTAAAAACGTTGGACATGACAGTATTTAACTGAATTATTTTTATATTTCCTTTTTTTAAAAAGATTTTATTTATTTATTTGAGAGTGAGAGAGCACTAGAGAGAGAGACCAAGCACAAGTGAGGGTTAGAGGGAGAAGGAGAAGCAGGCTTCCCCCTGAGCAGGGAGCCCGACAACGTGGGGCTCAATCCCAGGATCCTGGGATCATGATCTGAGCTGGAGGCAGATGCTTAATGGACTGAGCCACCCAGGCACCCCTATTTTAGTATTTCTAGTAGTGAATTAATTAATTAATTAATTAGTTAATTTATATTATGTTCAGTTAGCTACCATATGGTACATCATTAGTTTTTGGTGTAGTGTTGAGAGACTATGGACTCCAGGAAACAAACTGAGGGTTTCAGAAGGGAGGGGGTGGGGGGATGGGGTAGTTGTGAATTTATTTTTGAGGTAGTAATTTAAAGTAATAACTTTAAGCACTGCATTAATTTTTTTGTAATCTTTACCACAAAATTTATTTTGAAATCTTACACGGTTGGTGTAGGGGTCAGGAGTTTTATCTAAGGTCACATAAAATGTTATTTTAGTTTATTATATAAATTACATAAACTCATCCAGTTTCCTCCCCAGCATATGTACATGTACACATACACCATCCCCCCCCCCAACATACACTTGCCAATAAGCATAAGCCTGCAATGATGTATTGTAATTATTAAGCAGGAGGAGGGATAGTTGGAAGGGAAATTATGGAGTAAATGGTTTTAAAATGCTGATAAAGCCAGCGGTATGATCACAAACAACTTTTTACTTAGCCTTCCAAGAGTAGACTTCTACAAACTGGTGATCTCTGATGAAAACAAGAATGAGATGAATTATGTTGTTGTGTTTTTTTCTATAAAATCGACTAAATGGCCACATAGTCAATTGTGGGGACCGAGACAGTATTAGAGAAGCAGGAGGGTTTTGTTCTATAGTTGGCCCTGGAACAGTGTAGGGGTAACGGGCGCTAACCCCGTGCAGTCAGAAATCCGTGTGTAACTTTTGACTTACCCAAAACTTAATTGCTAATAGTCTCCTGTTGACTGGAAGATTTACTAATGGCATAAATAGTTGATGAACGCATATTTTGCATGTGATAGTCATTACGTACTGTATTCTTATAAAAAAGTTCAAACTCATGTTCAAAGGTCAACTATACTAAGTTCTTACGGGGAGACAGTAGGATGTGGTGAAGAGGCCTTAGTTTTTGGAACCAGAAAGACCTGTGTTCTACTCCTAGCTTTATTCTTTTGTTAGTGCGTGACTTTGAACAAATCGTACAATGTCCTCATTAGTAAAATGGGGATGGTAGCACTGGTTTGGGAGAGTTTTGTGAAGATTAAGCTGGACGATGTATACTGTGGGTAATACGGATCCTTTTTCTTCCATTTTTCCTTCTTCCCTTTCCATCTCCTTTTTCATGCTTTTCTCCCTCTCTTTCTCTTCTCTCACCTTTCTTTTATTCCTTTTTTTTCCCTGGGCTACATTTCATTTTGATCCCACCTTGTATTTAAAGAACGTAGGACCATCTAGAGCAGGGCTTGGCAAACTTTTCTGTCGAGGGCCGGATAGTAAATATTTTCAGCTATGTGGGCCATGTAGTCTCTGTTGCAACTACTCAACTCTACTGTGGTAGTGTAAAATAACTAATGAAGTTGCATGGCTGTGTTCCAATAAAACTTTATTTATAAAACAAATGGCATAGTTTGTCAGCTTCTGCTTTAGAGTAACACTGTCTGGTAGAACTCTCTGTGATTTGAGGTGCCATTGAGTTTTGAAAAATTAGGCCTGTTACATAACTGAGCATATGGCATAGGGTATTCTTCTTGGTATAATTTTTAGGTGCTATTAGTAAATTTCAGAGGTTTTACTATAAAGATTAAGTGGTTACATGTTACAATGCCTTCAACAGTGTCTTAAATGTCTGGCTCATTTTCTAAATATTTACTACCTAGGTGTTTACATTGAAGAAGTTCTAAATAAGTGGAAAGGAGATTATGAAAAGCTGGAGCACAACCACACTTACATTCAATGGTCAGTTACATTTCTGTATCTTGAACCATGTCGTATTTAATCGTGTGTGTTTTCCAGATAACATTAATATAACAATATTATTTTTCTAAAAAATAGGCTTTTCCCCCTGAGAGAACAAGGCTTGAACTTTTATGCTAAAGAATTAACTACATATGAAATTGAGGTAATGCAAGCTCATTTCATTTTATAGGAGATGGCCAAATAATATTGCTATTTTATTGTCCTAGTAACTACTGAATCATTTCAGCTAACTTTTTCCCCCCCTTAGGAGTTCAAAAAAACAAAAGAAGCAATTAAAAGATTCCTCCTGGCTTATAAGATGATGTTAGAATTTTTTGGAATAAAACTGGTTGATAAAACTGGAAATGTCGCTCGGGCCGTTAACTGGCAGGAAAGGTTTCAGCATCTGAATGAGTAAGTAAAGCCCCTGCCGGTGCATTGGGGCCAGCATGTTATTTTTTCTTGGTTGGAATTCTCTGTGGAACATAGGAACAACTAATAGATGGGCCCCGGAATTTGAATTCAAAAGCTAGTCTGAAATGCATTTTATCCGTTGTTCTGTGTTCTAAAGTATAACAAAACAACAAGAAATGGATGAAATTGCTGGTAGGAATAAGGCCATTCCGCTTCAGAGCTCTTTCTTCCTGAAACCTCTCTACTGCCCAGGCCCCTCTTTATACGCGGTTCTTGGCATTTATGCTTCTTTCTTGTACACAGGTTTCCACATCCCCTCTGCTAGGTTGTGACCTTCTTGTGCACAGTCTGTCATTGAGCATGGTACCTTCTTAGATTACATCCATAAACTAGGCCTATGACATATAAAAGTCATTTTATAAGGCTGAGCTTGTGCCTATACATTGCTAAAAAAGAGGGAAAATTAGAATCTTCAGTATTTTGGTAAAGAACAAAAGCCCACTTTTGCTTACTAAATCCTACAACCTGTGAAGAAAATTTTTAACTTGGCTTCTTTGGAATTGATTTGCTGTATTCTTTTGCCTGGATATTTATAACTTTCATTAATACTTACACCCAAAGTTTATTTTTCTTATTATTTTCTTTGTATGCAAACTGATTTTTTTTTCTTTTTAATTATGGGGTGACTTATGAATGCTGGACCATTAAACCAACAGCTTTAAAGCATTTTTTTTTTTTAGCACATTATAATTAGCTGAGTTGGGCAAGTACCAAGAAAAAACAAAGTAACCTAAGAAATTTTTCTTTGCCCAACAGTTTTGAGCATCAATTAACTGAATTTTTTGGTGTTTTTCTAGAACTTTCATCTTGGTTTGCTAAAATGAGTATAAGTATTAATGTTTAAGCCTTAAGACTTCTTTTTACTTTATTAGTCATAGTCAACACTATTAAAATGGTAGCTTGTACTAAAACACCGAAGATATGGGCATAAAGCTTTATGATCCTGATTAGAAGACCCATTAACTCATAACTCAAGTTAAATTTGATTTATAAAGGACACTTACCGCAGAAGCATATACGCCGCTGCCTGAGCAATCTGGGCGGCTGTCTCTGGACAGTTTCTAAACCCTCCTGTCATACTGTCAACGAAAGCTATACGCAAGTAGCCCACTGACGTGAAAGACAGCAGCACGACTATCATTGTAGGGAATCGCCATCCCAGCTTCTTGTTTCTGCTTGGACTAGCAATCTTGTTTAGTAAATGTTTGTTGAACAAACAATGAACAAAAGACGTTTGCCAGGTTAAATCCTCCTTGGGGTTTTATTTTCAGTTGCTCTATCCGATAGTTGGCAATAGAACCCTTCTGAAGGTTTTAGTTAAAATGATCTCCTGGCTTGGGTCAGGGGAAGGGAGCCTGAAGTAACCGTCGCATTCCCTCGCCCCATTCAGATCCTTTTCTTTCCACCGCGCACTGTCTCTCCTTTTCCTTTCCCTGGGTATTGCACAGAGCTTTTATTTGTGTTTTAATCTGTGTGACATCTTGAGTTTCTTAGAGTAGGCAGGAAACTCAATATATTTATAGTAGCCCAGCAGACAAAAAAGTATTGAATGAAAGTGAAATGAAGTAACGTTCAGTGAACAAGTGACCATGACTAAAAGAAGTGAAGTATTTTCAGACACGGGAGTACAAATATATAGAGCAACCACTCAGATGTATTTCTGATTTTATTTGTAATCACCTTAGATTGTGGGGCCACACTTTAGAGCCTGGATTTGCTTCTCACTTGTATTTGCCACCTCCTTGCTCTTGCCTTTTGTGTGTTCTCTCTTCACCTACCTGGTCTTCCTGACACCTGCCGTCCTGTTTACCACCCGCAGTCGGGAAGCGCAGCTTCTCTCTTTTATCTGCTATGCTTACAACATTAGGAGGTTTTAGCTGCTCTCTTCTCTTCCATTTTGTCTTTGTCATATTTATTTCGAATCCTACTGAAGCGCTCAGTTTCTTTCTTGTATACTTCTGTTCCATAAGCCTCATTTTCATTCTCTTCAACCCAAGTTTTTGTCCTTTTCTACTGTTATGTAAATATTTTAAATCAGAGCGTGTGTAGATACAGATAAATGTGTGCAGAAATTTCATCTTGGCCGTACATCTCAGACTGGATATGTGCAACTGACCTGGTTGCAATAGAGTAAATTTTGTTGGATCATGTAACTCATCTTTGGGATTTTTAAAGAAAAATATTCCCCCCACTTTTCCATACATCTCTTTCTCAGATTTATGAAGCAGATGTTGCTCAAGGATTTTATCACTGAGTTTTTGGAGACTAGAAACTCCATACTAACCTAAGTCAACTCTGCTGCTAATGGCACATTGTCTTAACCTCATTCAAATTCATGCTGTCTTAGAAGACTCTTCCTTCCTAACTATTAAAAAATACAGATTCATAAGACTAAAACGTGTCTGCTATGTTTTACCCTTTGACCTCAAAGAGTTGAATATTGAGATAATACTTTTATGCTAAACATCCAGAAGAATGGGAATGATAAAACTGCTGGACTTGTCTTTTCCAAGGTTTGGCTAGCCTGAATCATTAAGGTTTTCCTTTTGTCCAGACAAACTTTCTTATTAAAATATAAAACTGTGGAACCATCCCCTTCTGTCCCTCAGATAGTTCAACATCCTTCTTCACTTTCCCCAAATAATTTGCTAGCTCTTTGTAAATGAAATACTCCAAGAAACCAAAGCAGGTATATTCCTTGCTTGTATAAAGTTCAATGTCTGGTGTATAAAATAGGTTTTAGGAAGTTAGAAGTAAGTGGTGGTTATGGTTGTGCGTCACTGTAGGGTCAATAAATACCCGGGCTGTTGATGATGCATGATTAATACACGCAGCTGAAGAAGCCTTGAGGATATGGCCAGGTATTTGTAATAAGGCAACTATTGCCCAGTGACACAGGGCAGGTATTTTATGAATTGTGAGAGAGAGGCTTGGAAAGCCTTCATCTGATAATGGCCTTAGTTTGGGAACAGAGAAGTAATTTGGGGAAAAGGGCATCATTGGAGTCCATGCCATTATAAGCAAAATTTAAAATTCTCTGGGAAAAAGGAGAGAGAGGCCATGGGTGGAAGATAATTAGGTGATTAAGTTGGGATAGGTACGTATAGGTGGCCCTTAGTACCATATTTAAATAATAACAATAACAATATCAATTTTAAATAGTATCTAATGTTTTTTGAGTTCTACATGCCCTGCATATGTCTCAACTCATTTGATTCTTCTAGCACTCCAGTAAGATATGGGCCATTTCCCCTATTTTACAGATGAGGATACTGAGTCAGAGAGAGATACCGTAACCTCACGTAGCTGTGGGTGGTTGAGCCATGGCGTGAACTCAGGTGTGACTTCAAAGCCCACGCTCCTAACTATATTCTGCTACAGGAGTCAGTTTTGCATCCTTTGTTACAATTGTTCTAGCAAGGTAGAATGGTTTTTAATGCTTTCCTTATGAACTGGCTAAAATGGTGGATTTTGCTGACACTGTAAGTCATACCTTCAGCTGATAGCTGATGTTGCGTTTGTGCTTGGTACCAGTTACGTGTGGTGGGTACAGTATAGCTGGTGGTGTTGCAAATAATTGCTCTAGTAGTCACATCCTCAGAGCACTTAAACAACAATTCAGCATGAGTGGGAGTCAATTTTAGATGTAAATATTTTTCAAATACGAAGAGCTAAAGCAACAAGGGGAATTTATATTATATATTTGAATTTCACGTAGATTGGCATTACATTGCTGTATAAGGTTTTAATAACTTCTCGTTTATTCTTCCAATGGTGTCTAATATGGCTTTCAGTAAAGTCATTTGGTTGGAAATATTTTTCCAATACTTTTCTTTCCCCTGCTTTCCTTCACCTGATTTCCCCCCCACATTTTATCCAATCCTCTCTTTCAGGTCCCAGCACAACTATTTACGAATCACTCGTATTCTTAAAAGCCTCGGTGAGCTTGGATATGAAAGTTTTAAATCTCCTCTTGTAAAATTTATTCTTCATGAAGCTCTTGTGGAAAATACTATTCCCAATATTAAACAGAGTGCTCTGGAGTATTTTGTTTATACAATTAGAGACAGGAGAGAGAGGAGAAAGCTCCTACGTTTCGCCCAGAAACATTACACGCCTTCAGAGAATTTTATCTGGGGGCCGCCGAGGAAAGAACAGTCAGAGGGAAGCAAAGCCCAGAAAATGCCTGCCCCTCCCACCTCTGGTCATATCAGTCAAACTTCTATGCACAAAAAATCCAAGGACTCCAAAAATTCCTCCTCAGCTGTTCATTTAAATAGCAAAACAGCCGAAGAAAAAAGAGCAGCACCTGGAGGGGCTGCAGAGGAGACAGACAAGCCCAGCGCCGAGGAGTCCAGCAGTGAAGCTACCAAGCCGGGAACCACAGAGGATGCTCCTGCCGAAAATTCCAATTCTGAGCCCGAAAAACCAGTCACCAATCCCACAGAGAGGAAGGAGGGTGCAGCTCCTCCTGAAAAAGAGGAAGAAGGTGAAAACCCTAACAAAGACTGTGAAGATCCTGGAACTGCAGGTTCCCACGAAGACGGACAATTACAGTGAAGTATCAGAGAACCCCCACCCCAGCGTAGGTAAGGGGGGAGGAACTGTACAAGGTCTCCGGAAGAAGAGGTCACATTGCAAATTTTAGCCATCTGTGTTTGTGATTTCTGTTGTCAAGTTTTGTTGTTGGTTTTTTATTTTGGGTGACCATGAGTTAAATCTTCAGTAAGAAGTTTTAAGCAAGACCCAGTAAACGAATGTGTTCTGTAAGGCTTTTAGGATGTGATGTTTCAAATTCTGTACATAATTATTAGCTTTTAAATGACTTTCAATACATCTGCAAATAATCACGTAGTATTTGATATATCAAATAAATTCTTTGGGAGATTACAGTCAAGAGGATAAATTTCATTCTGTTGCCATGCTTTTTTGCCCAATTTATGGATTTATTTTTTAAGCTGGAAAAACAAATTTGGTCGTTTCAGATGTGTTCTGAAAGTGATTTGGACTCATCATTACAACACCTCAGCATGCTTATTTTTAAATTCTGGTACATGAAATTTATGTTCTCAGGGAGCTATAATCTCCCAGCCCATTTCTTGGCCCCACTGTCCTTTCCTCCTTCCCTCTCTCAGCACTTGCCCTCATTTGCCATTTTTGTCAGCCAACATGTGCTTTTCTAGGGAACGTTCAAGTGATCCCCTGTGCTGAAATTTAAATGGAACAGGGGGCACTTTCAACTGTATGATAATCAAGAATTTGCTTTTTTAAAATAATAAAAATGTTTTTCTCTGTTAAATGCTTAAGAACAAATTTTGATGCAGAGCCCAAGAAAAGGATTTTGCTTTTATAAGGCTGTTCCATATAAATTTGGTGCTTGTTTCTGAATGCAAATGACTAAAGAATTAAAAAATAAGGGAAGAAATTACTCATTTTTCAACAGCATGCTTCTTATACTGGCAACAAGGCAGTGGTCCCTAAATCCTCGACTGTCTGAGTGTTCTGTGGGCTATGAAATTAATATTATTGCTTAGTCCAGAGTATCTTTAAAAAAGAAAACAATTTGATGTATCTCTAACTTGTCAAACCTTGAAATTGAGAATAGATTTGAAATTCCATATCCTCAGGCTTAGCAAGCGCTTAATGTGTTGATGCTGGTTAAGAGCAAGTAATTTTATTTCCTGTGCTACTATTACTAATTACAAATCAGAAAATAATCAGAAACGCTGTGGTGAGAACTTCAGAGCATACATACAAATACAGTTGAAGCAATTAATAGAAAAAAAATTTCACTTTCATTTGGAGCAGAATTGGCTTTTGTGTATCTCTTGGGCTTTTAGATTCACTTTAACCCCCCAAGAATTTTTACTATGTCCTATTTGTTAGTCGTATCACACCGTCTTCTGTTACCTTTGTGATCAGGGGATTTCCAGCAGAGGATTTCTAGAGACTATATCAACAGTATGCCTTTAGAAATACTTTATTGCTTCGAAGTTTACACGAAGCATCACAGTTGCTCAAACTTGACTTTTTAAATATGAATATTAGTAACCAAGTTGTATCTCCTACTCCAATTAACATAGAGCGTTTTCTCATTTTTGGTTCCCGTAATATCCCAATTTTTGCTTTCTTTTGTTTTGTGAAGGGAGCATAAAGATTCGGGAAAACAATTCTGCTTTTGCATTTCAGTTTCTTTTTTGTATGGACCCTGTAATGTGGTGCTTGTAGCAATGTCCCCTAGCGCTAATAAACAGTTTTCCAGGGTTAGACGGTAAGAGTAGTTGTCACATTGAGCTGAAATGTAGGAACATGATTAATTCAAAATAGCTCACCAATTTTGAATACATGATAAAGTGTTCAGACTGCTTTCTAAGTGTAAAATATTAAAAATGTGTGACCAGATATTAAAATATTAATAAACAGTGGACAGAGACTAAAATAAGTGGATATAATCTGAATGACTTGGAAACTATAGTATATCAGAGCCCTTACGAGTAAAAACATTTCATTCAAGAATTTAACTTTTAGAATATTATTCCTAATTAGGGGTTTGATTAGATTGTGCCAATTAATTTGAGAATATTTGGTCTCAAGGGAAAAACCACCTGGCTCCCATTTAAAACAGTGGCCTTTTCCCACGATGTCGTGTTTAAGATCCATATTCATATGTAATAGTATGATTCCTCTATTTAATCTGCAAATAATTTACGAGAGAATTCTTCAGTGGAGAACAAGTGAGGGGATGTCATTCCTTTTGCAGATAAACATTATGAGTGTCGAATTTTTTTTCTATGAAGAATACTTTGTACAATTAATAGTTTTTTAAATAAGATCTATAGATATGTATTTATGTGGGTCTCAGATATGAAACAGCCCTCTGGGTTTGACTCTGATGTTTTGTATTTTTAAAAACTACCATATGCTTGCAAGAAATTTATTGAGAAAGCTGTTTTAAAAATGCGGTGAAGCATGGCCAAATAGCTAGAAACATTATTGAATCTTTGCAAATATATAGACTTTATTGCTGTACCTTGGACTGCGAGGATATAAACATTGGCTATTGATAAAATATTAAATTGCATTTCATGGCAAATAGATGTTATATCGCTTGGTTAGTCTAGTACATTTCTAATATTTTGTGCTTTCATATCTCTAAGGAGATAATATATGTGAAAGTATTTTGAAATACTGTAAAGTGATATATAATTATAAGATATATTTCTGTACGGTAGAGAAAAAGTTTATAACATTAAAAATATTGTATCATTATACAGTTTCATGCTCAATCTCATAAGAAACTCTAAATCATGATAAAAGTGAAAAATGTGTCTGCGTTCTCTAAATCAGGTCTAGTTCTCAGTTCAAAATTTATTTTGTATAGTTTTATTTTGAATTTAGGTTTTGAGACTACTTCTTTTCAGCTTCAAGTAGAAAATAAAATGTACAACTCAGGAGTTACTAGAGAAGTTCTAAGATTTTTTTTGCTAAGTATTAAAAATATAAACATATGAAAATGTCATTTAACACCTGTCGTTGTTACTGTTTCATATTTTGTTGTATAGAATTACCTACTTTGCTTCTAGCTTTTATGCTTTAATCTGAGTGAAAATATGATCTGGTGGAAAAGGAAAAACAGTGCAGTGTTCTGAGTTTCTTTAAAAGACCATTTTAGTAGGTAAACTTCCATATCAAGTGGTCAAAAACTGGTTGAACTGACAGAGACTATTTGGTTAACGGTTTAAAGTTAAATTTTCCAAGTTTAAAATAGAATTATGATTGAGTTTATACTCTATGGAGTAACTAATCAACCAGGTTTTTTTGTCTTTCTATAATTGAGGTTCTTCTAGAAGCTTTATTTTCTAACCTGAGAAAAGAAGGACATTCTCGATCTTACCTGAATGTAGCTTCATCTATGGGTCTTTTATGTCTATTTGGGCTGAGTGGGGATCCTTTGTTATAGGAGTGGTTTTGAAGATTTCTAATCTGTTTCCCACTTAGATAATTTCCCTTTTGTCTTTTGGGGTATATGTGTTAAATATAAGGTAGGCTGGAGTTAGAATTGCTAGAATCATTTCAAATGCAGCCGTGGTTGTAGAGAATGATGACAGGTAGTCATCAGAGTACGGGTCAATCAGGGTCAATGTAGGATCTGGAAAGTTAGGAGTGACATATATTGGCTTCTTTCAACTTTGAATTCCACAGTGTTTATGACATGAACAGATTTGTGTGGGTAATCTCTAGGGTGACAGTGAGTACTACCCTGCCTCCTTCCCTGTTCTAGTTATCCAGCCCACCCAGCAGATTGTGTTCAGGGACAGGCTGTGTTTTTAGAAATCCCTTATTACTGAAGTTAATAATAATATAGTTATAAATATGAATGCCTGGAGGTGTCCAGATGTGCCTTAACTAATGTAAATGGTTTTCATTCAGAAGTTTAAATTTTTACTCCGCTGTAAAATCTTGCCACAAGGAACTTTCCAAACCGTGAATATCAGTTATTTTAATGAATTTATGTTGGTGCTTTTTTCATTTTGGAGAACTTTCCCTTTGTGACAATAGTATTAGTTCGTAAGGAAGTGCACTTGCCACAGTGTTCAGCAATGGGTTGTATTTGACAAAAAGTGTTTACGGTAAGAAAGATTAACTGCATTGGTACATTTATGCTCTTGCCTGATTTTGCTACATGCTATGATTTTCATTTAAACATTTCTCAGTTACTACAAGTAATATTTATCTGCATTTTACCCTCTTCTTAGCTGCAGATGGATGCAGAAAATGGAATTCTGCTAGAGAATTATTTAAAAGTTTAATTCCAGTAGATGGTCAGAGGACTCTGAAACCAATTTTCTTATTAGAAACATTTAAAAAGCACTGTTTTTGCTTTTTTTCCTAGATGAGAATGTTTTTTGTCATCTGCTTTTTTCCTGATCTGTTGAGAATTACTGTTTTAGTTATTTGTGGGAAATAACTTCTTAATATGTTTGTTGCTTGAATTAAAGTTTTCATATGGAGGATACAATTAAGTACTTTGTTTTATGGCTTAAACTTTGCCTGGAAGTAGAGTCGAGAATGGGGACTAAGAATCAGGTGGGCGGGCATCTTGGTAAAGTGGAGCCAACACTGGGTTCCAGTCTCTCCAAAGGCACAATGAGTCCTCAGAGCTTCCTCGGAATCACTAGGGTATTGAGCCCCATTATCCCTGACTTCTGAAGAAGGCGGACTACCTTGGACTCCATAGACAATTTTAATAGGTACCAATTTTCACAAAATATGTTATAATTTGCTACTATTTTGTAGTTGTTTAGGAAATTGTGAGCAATTGGACACCTGCTATGTAAATTGTAGATGAATCTTTATAACTATCTTGGGAAATACTGAAACACCATTTCCACCCACCCCACCAGTTCTTCAATCAAAAATTCTTTTGGGTTGTTCTTTCATAGATACATATTAAAAAGCTTTTATAAAATGACTCAGTATATTTTAAAAATGAACTGAAAGGGAAAAGACATTGATACCTACTTGTTATGCTGAAAGACCTTGTTAAAAAAATCAGAAACCTTATGGAAATATATTTAAGCTATGAAGTTTATCATATTTTCATTTTTAAATTATAGTAGAGTTTATGGAACAGTTTACATTTTTAAATTATAGCAGAGTTTACGGAACAGCTTACATTTACATTACAGAGAGATTAGTTATATAATAATATTGGTCCTAAGAAATGTTCCAGTTCTATACTCATTGGTCAAATGGGCATTGTTTTTTTCAGTGCTGATAGATTTAGTTTCAGGTGAAGAAAAGGAAAACACAAATGAAATAACAGATTAGAAACAGTAACAAGAAACTTAACTACAGAAATAAAGATATAACCAATGATGGGTTTGTACAAGTGACAGGATTATTGGGAGCAGGTGAGGAATGATTTATAAGAGCTTTATGGCAGGGATGTGATTTCAGAATTAGCTCTATGTTGTTTGTGCCGAGGAGATCAGGGATTGGTGTGCAGACGGAATTGCATTAATCCTCTCGTGTGAACCGTGACTTCTGCCTACTCCACAGTAGACTGAAACCTTTCAGTAGACTGATAGAAGTAGGCAAATGATCAGATACCAAGTTTAATTTCTTTGCCAGTGTGTATCAACATAGTGGTTTTACTAACAAGAAATTAAACTGAGGGACTGGCTGAGATAAGATTCAGTAATAAGGTTGTCCAGAAATGAAGTAACTCTCTCCCATAAAAGAGTTGACAGCATATTAATTGTGCAGTGCTACAATTAAGAATGAGAGCAAAGCATTAGCTTATTCTTTGACAAGCATTTTTTTTTTCATTTTTGTAAAAAGACCATTTACTCACTTTCCCTAAATAAGCTATTGGCCTTTTATTAGTATTACCTAAGAAGATAGATGGCCAACTGGGTCCTGGAACTATTTCCCTTTGGAAACTACTGTGTCCTTTGTATTTTAAGTATGTCAGGAAAATGGGTATGATTTTTTTTTTTAAAGATTTATTTATTTATTTATTTATTTATTTATTTATTTGACAGAGAGAGACAGAGAAAGAGGGAACACAAGCAGGGGGCACTAGTGGGAGAAGAAGAAGCAGGCTCCCAGCAGAGGAGCCTGATGTGGGGCTCGATCCCAGAACGCTGGGATCACGCCCTGAGCTGAAGGCAGACGCTTAACGACGGCGCCACCCAGGCACCCCAATGGGTATGATTCTTAACAAGATGTATGTTTTACTTCCCACCTAAGCTCTCACTGTCCTGCAGCTACTGGGTCTTTGTGCTCTCTGTTCTACTGCAGTATGAATTACAGAATGCTGTGCATGTCTGTTAGGACAAATACCATGTGTGTGTGGTAGGAGTTGTAACCAGTTTCTGGATCTGTATGGTACTATGAAACACTTATTTTATAATTCTGTAATTGTATGGCAGTGTTATGCCAAAAATGTATAAAGAACAATAGTTTCTGTTGCTGACTGCTGTATTTTAAAATATTGTTTCTGAAATAATATATTTAGAGTTCCTTTAGAGTAATTATTTTTTAAAAACTATTGCCAAATATACATCCTGTAAAATGAATAAAAGCCACTTTATCTTGGTTTAACATTTTAGCATTATGTTAGAGTACATTATATTGATTTTGCATGATTAAAATATTTTTGAAGAGCTGGAACAAATGACTTGCTGTTTTTCTATGATTAGACATATTTTTATGATTATCATGTGAGATCAACATTATTTCCTTTTATCTTGTAAAATAAATATTTTATTTTGAAGGGCGAAACCTTATTTGCATATGAAGTTATTTTCGTTGCAAGATTTTGGAGGGCAGATCGCATGTGTAAATACCTGGATGTTTATTATTTCTTTTTTTGCTTTTCTCTAATGCAAAGTTTAAAAAGTATATTGAACACAGATAAATGAAAGTGAATGATTAATGGAGACGATGTTTCTTCACTAAATAGGGCTGGTCTTTTTAATAAGTCTTTTTAATAAGAGTACAGTTGACACACACGGTCACATTAGTTTCAGGTGTACAAACTAGTGATTCAGTTTCTCTGTATGTCATGCCCACAAGAGTAGCTACCAGCCGTCACCATACAACGCTGTTACAGTAGCATTGTAATAAGTCAGATTTTTGACTAAGAAAAATGCAGTTGTGAGGTGAAAATGAAGAGGTTGCTCTAGATATCATGGGACAGTGTGGATGAAGATGAAGAGGGGCTTGGCTGCACTGATCTAGAGAGGCAGGAAAAGAGAGGACAGAAGAACTAAGAATAGACTGTGGTAAGAGAATGAAATGACATCGCACATAATTGAGAAACTGTTAGGGAAAAATAACAGCCACAGTGATGAGTGAGCATGATTTTAACTGCAGCCTTTGGGATGAATTGTTTAGTAGAGAGGAATGCACGCAATTACTGTCTTGAGGGAAGAATGGGCACATTCTGGTGATAGAGAAGCTTTCTTTTCCCCAAACGTTGAATGTCTGCAGGCAATGTAAAATCCTGAGAGACTGGAGATTCTCAGTACAGTGAGAAATTCAAGACTGAGTCTGCATTTCTTTAAGAGCATAAAATGTAATATGGGAGAGAATTTGGAAAAAAGATTTATAACATGTTCCTTATTTTAAACCTCAAGTGGATGCAAAGCAGGCAAGCTGGTGTTCCAGGGAGGGAAGGAAATCCCAGCCTGGATAAAAGTAATGATGGGTCGTTTGGGTTCTTGTAGGTGATTTTATGCTTTGGCGATTAGGACTAAGGGCTGAACTGACACAGGGAGCATATAAGGATTATCCTGCCCTTGGGATTATCCCTGAGAAAATGTTGGATTAATTGGAAAAGCATTTTATTTATTTTTTTTATTTTTAAAAGATTTTATGTATTTATTTGACAGAGCATAAGCAGGGGGAGTGGCAGGCAGAGGCAGAGGGAGAGGGAGAAGCAATCTTCCTGCTGAGCAGGGAGCCCCGATACCATGGGACTCAATCCCAGGACCCTGGGATCATGATCTGAGCCAAAGGCAGACAGACACTTAAGCGACTGAGCTACCCAGGCGCCCCTGGAAGAATATTTTAAACTGAGTTACTAAAGACAGAGATTAGAGAGCCAGCATGGATTTGACCGAATGATTCAGAAAGATTGGGTTTATTCATTTTGCTATACTAGTTACCACTCTACTATTTTTATAACCCCGGTGTATTTAATACTACCAATGAATATATAAATATTTTCTTTTCAAATGGTGTATAACATTTTTGTTGTGATTGAAATAGCCTGTTTTATCAACTCTCAACTTTGGAAAAGGAAGATTCTAGAGGAAGAAGAAGAAACAAAGAAGTGGTAGATGATGTGAACCAAATGCGATCTGACAGCTCACCTTGGAAAGCTGAGCTTGTCTGAGATCTGTGAACGGATGACTTGACTCTTGTCAGAAAGAGAAGTTCAAGAAAAAGCCCTGAAGGAGTAAAAAGTGAGGGCAAAGAGGTATTTTGTTTAATGGAGCGGAGTTGACTTTCAGGCCAGAGATGGGGATCCACATGGCAAAATCATCACTTAGCGTTGGCTGTGTGGCTTCGGACAGGTCATGTAAATCCTCGGGGTCTTTGGTCTCTCATTGGTAGTAATATCTATTTTGTGAGTTTTTTGAAAGGACTTAAACACGAGGGACATATTCAAGATACTCCTTTACAGTGGCTGCTAGTATTCTAGAAGAAAATGAGATGTTTGGTCATGACATACGTCATGTAGAATTTATCTCAATGGAAATCAATCTGCTCTAATCTGTGTTTACCAGATTTACAGATAGAAACAGATGCCTTATAGTTTTAGTGTAGCTTTTACTAAAAAAGCTACCGGGTATGGAATTGATGATTTTATGTTAGATACACTGATATCAACAGTATAGAAAATTTCCCTCACTGTGAGCATGTGAATGCACAAAAGAGCCCTTAATTACTTCCTTAGTATTTTTTTGAGTGGGTTTCCCTTTTTTGCCAAGAATGAGCTGGAGTATGAGGCAGAGCTGAAGCCCTTTGACCTGGATCAGGAGATGATCTCGTTTATTTTAGGACACTACCAGTATTGGTTTTTATCAAAAGCAGAAAATTTTGATTTCAAACCCTCCGAATAGATATTTTCTTCATGTCTTAGTGGAAGGGCACTTAATAGTTAACACTATTTAAAAATGTGTATGTAGTTAATTCTATGAACACTGTGGCCTACTTGTTATTGTTTACTTATAGTCAGAACTAGGAGGATGAACACTCTTGTGCCAATAAATATTCATCTTTCAAAATTCGAAACTGTAGGTATCTTCGTACTGTGAAATTAAAATGCGGTCACCATAGGTCTTGGGTCATTATCTTGTCAACCACTTATCCTTTCAGAATGCCACACACATACTTTAAATAAGATATGAAATAAATTCTCATGGCGTAGATGAAGTTGAACAGTTTTGTTTTCTTTGGCATTCATTTCGACCGGTTTCCCCTCATTTTTCTGTTTCAATGTCCATTTCTAGTTGGCAGTAAGTGCGGATGCTAATCTTCTAGGTAATGAGGAGGTGACATGACTTTCCTCCCTCTAATGCTGCAGACGCAAGGGCTGGAGGTAGGACCTAAGCCTCCTGGCTCTCTATTCATCGTGTTTGCAGCGGGTGGCCCCTTTTAACTCTCGAGAACCCTTTGCTAATTAGAATGGATTCAGAAGCATCAGTCTAGACAGTGGGCTGACCTATGCTGCAGGATTAATCGAGGACTGGAGTCCTCTCCACAGAAGAGTTTTTCTCACCGCTGAGCATATTTGCCACTGGCCATTGATCAGGTTTAGTAGGCTCTGAAGCAGGTTCAAACACTCGCACGTGGGAAAGAAACCCACTGAGGCTCTGGAAATGGACTTTGAAAACAGTCATCTCTGACCACGTGACTTCCTGTGCATAGTAGCTCCCTTAGATCTCATCTCCGGGGTAATGTGGAGGTGTCTGCGCGGCTGTCACCCTGACATTTCGGATCTCGCTGAAGGGCATCACTACCTCCAAACTGGAAACCAGGAGCTACCTCTGAACTTTGGTTTGTCGACACATCCAGTTTGGCAACAAATTCTGTAAATTTTACTTCTCAAATTTGTCCCTGCTCCACTCCCTCATTTGCATCCCCATTGTCCCCATAGGCCTTTATCTATTGCAAATGACTCCCAGTCTTCCCTCTGCCTTCCAGAGAATGCAGCCTTCGGGAGATGCCGCAGTACCTTTGTATGTAGGGCGCCCCGCATGGGGCTCGGCACATTATAAACACTCAGTAAACAATGACTGAATTAAAAAAAATGTTCAGCAGTTATAACTTGAAACAAGATGTGTACGTGTAGGGACAGTTATTTCTGGATCTATTTCTGAAATAAAATGTTTTTTTCCTCGAGACAAAGAGCCTTCAAAATGAGTTATTGTTATGATAAGTAAACAGATTTACATTGCAACATTTCTGAAGTGTTTAATGCTTTGACAAACCTAGATCATAGTTTCTTCCTGGTTTCTTGGGTCACTTAGAAACAAATGTCATTAATTCAAATTCAAGGTTAAAAAAAGGAAGAACAGTGCATGGTCCAACTTTTCCTGCTTGGCTTGAAATTTTAGGTAAGATGAAGTAATTTAAATATCATGTTCAGTGCATCCACAAAGTCCCTGTTTCCGTGCCTGGCTGGGAGCTAGATGCGTGGAAACAAACAAGCGTGAGCATGAGATGAAGTCTCTCTGTACGAAAAGCATCTGGAGCGTTGGCAGAACAAAAACAACTCCCTTGGCGGTTCACAGCAGAGCTGACTTTTTTTCCCTCCGGTTTTACACTTTAGACCAAAATTCAGATTGACGGTGAAGGCCACACTTGAAGAAATGGCTTTTTCCCTTAATGTTTGATCTTCTGATAATATTCCTTCTTTGATGTGGGCTTTGCTTTTTCCTACATGTTGACAACCAAATTGAAATGAAAAAACTCACTTATCTTAAGCTTCCATTAAATGGACACCTTGTGGAAGTTTTCATGGATGGAAGTAAATGGTCATCCAAATTCTTTTAAACTTATGAGCATTCTTGATGAGCAATCCTCAGCAAGGCTTGCGTGTGTTGTACACTCAGGAAAGCTTGAGCTAAACTTGACTTTGTGAAAAGGGTGAGTCTTCATTTTGTTTGTTCTTTTTTAGCTTATTGTAATGAACTCCAATTATAAAAGTCTAGTGAGCTCACAAAGTCACTCACTCCAAACTCAGTCATGTGAAGAAAATGTACACCTATTTCGTAATAGCTCATCTGAGTCCCACCTCATGACTCCCACCCTGATGATTGGTAAGGACATCTTAAACTTGCCAATGGAACTATTTCTATCACTTCATGTTTATATTTCTCCTTTTGGTTAAACATCTGAACTCCTCAAAATTTGAATAAGAACCAGAATGACCCTGTTTCTTTTGGGAAATTACTGGTCATTCAGGTCTTAAACCCTCCCTTTTTTTCTTGCCCAATATGGCATCTGGAGGTATTGATTAGGTGTACTAAATATCGTGACAGCAGAGGAGAACAGGAGAAAAGATTGCTGGGTGTTATCTGGATGCTCTCTGGGCACAACTGTAGAGTGGCTTGGCCAGCCTGCTCCTGGATGGGTAATTGCTAAAGTCCGGCTGGTCTCAGCTGGCTATTCGAACTTCAATCTGATGGTGCTCATAGTGGAGCTGATGGCCTTCAGTCTTGAAGTTCCTACAAAGAGCAGCCAAATGGGTCTTCTGTGACCATCTCAATTCCACTGCTCCATGCCATGGTGGAAATGGCTGCCAAAAATGTTCACCCAGAAGCTTCGGTGCACAGAAGAGTGTGTGACCCCAGAAAGCTTGGTGCCTTCCAGCTTCCTGATATATCTATGGACATTTTTACAGACTCTGATATGATTTGATTAAAGAGGTTATTTATGCAGAAAGCAGAAGAGAAAAGCAAATAACCCCTATAATAATAAACACAGAGTACTTTCTATTTTTTTAGTATAATCTAGAGTTGGAACAAACTAGAAAATAGGAAGTCCAACACCTGAATTTACTTATAAAGAAATAGGTTTAAAGGGTTGCCTTGGATTCTGTGATGGATCTGCTGTTCACATTAGCTCTAACCTAGGTCTCCCGGCCCCTCAGCTCCATGCTTTTTCCATGATGCAAGGTTGCCTTTCCTATAAGTGCAAATTTTTATGTAGTTTCCTGAATAGATACAGGCGGAAAGATCTTCTGTTAAAACTAGATGCTAAAGTCTACCTTTGAATTCACTCTTTGGTTTACATTAGTTAAATAATAGTTCGGAGGCATCTGTGTGAAAGAGATTTGGTTCTGTGATTTGAACCCCATCTCCTCTGCTTGTCCATGTGGCCTTGGGAAAGGCTACAAACACTTTCTGAGCTCCAGTTTCTTTCTCTGTAAAGTGGGAACAATATCACTCACCTTGGAGATGTCTGAAGTTATAGAACTGCAGTGTTTATTCCTGACACAGAGTAGTAAATATACTGTTATTGTTGTTGCTGTTTCTTGAATACTTGCGGTTTCTGAGTGTTTCTTTTAAAGCCCAAAATTTAAAAGCGAGGGGGAAGGAGGAAAGGGAGAATGGCAAGAATGAAAAGACACAGAGCCAGATCTCTAGATCATATTTTAAGATCGGTCTTTGATTTTTCTTTAGAATTTGTTTCCTGGTTACATAGTGACACCTAATCCTTCTTTATCTAACTTGATGGTTATGAGAAAAAAATGATATTACAAATAGAAGAAGCACTGCATAAGTTAATGTTATTATTATATTTATAATGTAATTATTTCAGGAATCTTGAATCATCTACTTTTTAAATTAAGGAAAATCTATAAAATACCCATCAGGAAACTTGGCAAGAGAAATAATATAATATTTAATGGTTCAGAAAGTTAGTTTCCTCTTTATCATCACTGTTTTTGTGTGGAAAGCAAAAAGATCAGTGGGGGACTTAGATTTCCCGTAAGTGTTTTCAAGAGAATTTTGTCCATCTAGGTAAAACTCTGACGATAAACATTTCTCTCCACTCTTATCTTTAGGCCTCATACAAGTGCTCTGTAATTGCACAAATGCTGATTCAAACTAAAGTATGGGAATTCTGTAAAGAATATATCCAGCCCCAGGAAAAAATTTTCAAAGTGCCCACTGATATGATAAATCAGGTAATTTTTGAGTGGTAACTATACATAGATCTGTAGACTGGGAAATCTGCAAAAGAGCTGCTTTCAACTTTAAACACCTAATTATCTTGGTAAGTAGCTTCATTATTGACACCAGGCAGATTTGTCCATGTCTACATTCCCTCTTGTATATGTATTTATTGACATTCCTGCAGTTGGGGTGGAGGAAGCTTTCATGAAGAGATTTTTTTCTAATATGGCAGGGAATGCTCTCATTACTGGAAATGCTTCCAATTGGGAATTACCCTTCCCCATTACCACCCCTCCTTTACTACCATCAATCTGAAGAAATTGTTATTCTGGCAATTAAACTAATAAAACAAATAAATAATGGGCGAGATGACTTTCTGCAGTAGTCAACTTTTAAGACAGGCTGTCTGAAATACATAGGAATAAATTTAACAAAACATGTGCAAAATCTGTGCATTGAAAACTACAAAAGATTGTTAAGAGAAAGACAATAAAAAGGAAAGATACCATATTCTTGAACTAGAAAACTCACATTGTTAAGATGTCAATTCTCTCCAAATTGTTCTAGATTCAATGCAAGCTCAATAGAAGTCCCAGGACTTCTTTGTAGAAATTGCCAAACTGATTCTAATAGTTATATGGAAATGTAAAGGACCCAGAGTTGCCAAAATAATTCTTAAAAAGAAAAATAAACTTGGGACACCTGGGTGGCTCAATCTTTAAGTGACTGCCTTCAGCTCAGGTCATGATCCCGGTGTCCTGGGATGGAGTCCTGTATTGGGCTCCTTGCTCAGTGGGGAGCCTGCTTCTCCCTCTGCCTGCTGCTTCCCCCGCTTGTTCTCTCTCTCTGACAAATAAATAAATAAAAATCTTTTTAAAAATTTTTAAAAAAAGAAAAATAAACTTGAAGGACTTCCTTTTTTAAATTCAAGCCTTACCTGAGAGCTACATAATCAGGATATTGTGGCCTTGGGGTAAGGATAAACAAATAGATCAATGAAATGGAATAAAGAGTTTGGAAATAGACCAACATTTATAGAAAGTCAATTGATTTTTGACAAAGGTGACAAGGTAACTCGATGAGGAAGAGTCAATGGATAGTGCTGGGACGTCTGGATATTTAAACAGAAAAAAAATGAGTCTCGACTCCTACGCCCACACTACACAAAAACACACCCCAAGTGTATCACAGAACTAGAGTAAAATCTAAACATATAAAACTTCTAGAAGAAAACAGAGACATTTTTCGAAATTTGAGGGGAGGCAAAGATTTTGCAGATAGAACATAACCCTATCTATAAAAACAGATAAACTGGACTTTACTAAAGTTAAAAAATTCTGCTCTTCCAAAGATACTATTAAGAAACTGAAAAGGCAAGCCACAGATCAGAAGAAAATATCTGTAATACATATATCTGAAGAAGGGCTTACATTGAGAATATGAAAGGGACTCCGACAACTCAAAAATAAGACAAATGACAATTAAAAAGGTGAGCAAAAGTTTTGAACAAAATCTTCACACAATACACACACACACCCTCAATGGCCAGTGAGAACATGAAAATAAGGGCATGAAAATATTATTAATCATTAGGGAAGAGTAAATTAAAGTCACAATAAGATGCTATTAAAAACCCACTAGAATGTTAGAATTTAAAAAGATAGACAAAATCAAGTGTTGGAAAGAATGTGGAGTAACTAGAACTTTCATACACGGCTGTTAGGAGTGTAAAATACTGTAATTATGTTGGAAAACAGTTTGCCAGTTTCTTATAAAATTAAACATATAACTCCATATGATTCGGGCTTAGGATTTAATTCAAGAGAAATGAAAACCTATGTCCACAAAAAGACGGGCACACTAATGTTCGTAAAAGCTTTATTCACAATAGCCCCAACCTGGAAACAACCCAAACATCTATTTAGCGATGAATGGATAAACAATTTGTGAAGTATTCGTGCACCTTATCCAGCAATAAAAAAGGAGCAAGCTATTTACATGCAACAACATTGATGAATCTAAAAACATTCTGAGCAAAAAGGGCAGACACAAAAGAATGTGAACGAATGTGTTTGCTGTCTGATTGTAGATATATGTGAAGTTCTAGAACAGGCAAAACTAATCCACAGTCATAGAAGTCAGGTCAGCAGGTGCCTGAGAAGGGGTTGGTGTTAACTGCAGAGTTATGGGGGAATCTGGGGGGAGGTTGGTGAGAGATTTACTCTACATCTTAATTATGGTGATGTATACAGATGTATATATTGTTAAAGCCCATCAAACTGTACCCTTAAAATAGGTGCATTTTATTATGTACAAAATATAATTTCATAAAGTTAAATGCATAAACAAACAAGTAATAAGTAAAATAGTCAAAATCAGGAAAGGTAGAGCCTACAAAGTCCATCTCACTTGGAGTAAGTGTGAAGAATCTAGGAGGATAGTCATTCTCTCTTTATGCTTTTATATTCTTCATAAGAGGAACCAGTTCCCACACCCCTTCCAGAGTTTCAGGTTTACTGCCTTTCTTAGCTCACAGTATAGTTCAAAGTCTTCATAAACATCAAATTAAGCAGTTGAAATTCAAATGCGTTTCTACTCAGTTCTTTTTCTGTCATTTCAATTTCAAGTATTCTTTGTTCTGTCTGTCAACTCAAGTGTGATATCTCCTGCTTCATCATATTTTGATTGTGGGATCTCTAATATAAGCATCTGGATCATGTTCAAAACAGGGAAAATAATTCCTTGAATTCGTTCCTTATTGGAAATCTCTTCCACATTTGTCTTGCTGTCCTACTTTCTAAGTAGTTTCTAACTAGTCTCCCTACCCCCAGTCCCTACAAATCACCACGTGACTTCTAAAGTCTTTCCTTGATTAAATCACCTGCCTTCTCACAACCCTTCATTTTGCTTACTACATAACATCAGACTCACTAGTTTTCCCAGTCTGGATCCTTACTGTCTTTCCTAATTAATCTCCCACTGTACCCCCTTGAATGACACATGTTCTAACTAACACTGACCACCAGTCATTCCTTGAGCATCTCCTTTCTTACCTCTACCCTTGGCTTTTGCTTTCTTTCCACTTGGGATGCTTCCCCTCCAACTTTGCCTTTCTAGTTCTCACTAGTCTTTGATACTAGGTTGCATGACCCCTCTTTGCCATCACCCACAACTGATTGGATTCTACCTACTTAAGCATTTTTCTTTTTTCTTGCACTTGCTGCTATATTAGATCATAAACTCATAGAAGGCTGGGGCTCAGTCTCTGATGACCTTGTCTCTCCCATAGCAGTGGCTTTGAATCTAGTAGAAAAAATACACTAATTGAATGAATATAAAGAATGAATCATGCAAGTTCATGTGGTTGAAAAGCAGATGACTGAGAACCAGAACTTCTATCTCCCTATTCCTCGCTCTATTACTTTTTTTACACCACTATGGTTGGGAAAATTTCCCACAGGACTTTGAATTGCCTCCAGGAGAAGGATGAGGAGAGCACATTGCTCTAGACATTTCAAATTGAATCCAAGAAGGTAGTAAAATTTGCTGCAGGGAATCATCCTAGCAGAAATATTAGCTTAGATGCCTTTTCTATTTCTAATCTCATATGGTAGTAGAGCAAATGGACTGTAAAGTCCCCTATGGAAATTGTGACTATTCATTAGATCTTTTCATATGCACTTTCTTTTTCTTTTTAAAGGGAACCTGATTGGAGGCTTATAGCATATTTCGTATGTGGTCAATACTTTATGAATGGGTCTCAAACTTCTTTTGTGTTTGAGGAATGCTTTCACAAAACAGAATTTTGGATAAAGAATTTTTTCTTTATTCTTTTTTTCTTGAAATATAGTTAACTTACAGTGTTATATTAATTTCAGGTGTACAATATAATGATTCAACAATTCTATACAATGGGGACACCTGGGTGGCTTAGTCAGTTAGACATCTGCCTTCAGCTCAGGTCATGATCCCAGGGTCCCAGGATCGAGCCCTGTGTCTGGCTCCCTGCTTAGTGGGGATTCTGCCTCTCCCTCAGCCCCGCGCCTTGTGCTGTCTCTCACTCTCTCTCAAATAAATAAATAAATAAATAAATAAAATCTTCAAAAAAACCCCGCCAATTCTCTACATTTCTCAATACTTATCAGGATAAGTGTACTCTTATTCCCCTTTGTTCCACCCAACCTCCTGCCCACCTCCCCTCTAGCAACCACTAGTTTGTTCTCTGTATTTAAGAGTCTGGTTTTTTGTTTGTCTCTTTTTTTGTTTGTTCATTTGTTTTGTTTCTTAAATTTCACATATGAGAGAAATCATTTGGTATTTGGATAGTACTTTTTGAAGGCACTAGCTTGCACCTGCCTTTGGCATGGCACACTTCATAGGCCACCCTTTAACATCACAGTGCCATTTGAGAAGAATCGTATACCATCTTGGCCAGCTTGCTTATGTCATTGCATGTTCCAAGGAAAACACAAGTTTCCTTTGGTTTGGCTTGACATTCACTATAGTTCTTGTACCTTGCACTGGATTGTACCTCAATGCTCTGACCAGCAATACTAGAACGTATGTTGGCTTGGTTGTGGCAAAAATACATTTCTGTGTGGATAAAAATGTGATCATTTGCCTTTGACATGACACACATGTGGATATATGCTACTTTACAAGATCAAAGTTGAGGCATTGGTGCAAAACAGACATATCACATAGTGGAGACTGTTGGCTGTCCTCCAAAATTCGTCCTCTTTGTTTCATTGGGATAAAACTGTAGGTGGACACGTGGTTGTTCAACCAGAGACCCACTTCCCACCTCCTTCCCACTCTGTGAAGAGCTGTGCCTGGGTCCTTGCAGTAGAATGTGAGAGAAATGACATGTGCTGCTCCTGGGTGTGGGCCTTGTAGCATGGGCGTGCGCTCTTTTTCTTTCACAAGTTAGGAACTTAAATGTGTCCACGCTCCAGCCTCCACCATGCAGCAAGGTCAATACTGTAGAGCAGAGGTAGACACACTTTTTCTGTGAAGGGCCGAATAGTAACTATGTTCAGTTTTGTGACTATAGAGTCTTTGCCTTACGGCCCAAAAGCATCCAAAGATGACACATTAACAAATGGGCATGGCTGTTTCCAATAAAATGTTATTTATAAATACAGGCAGCAGGCTGATTTGGCTCACAGGCCTGCAGTTTTCTAACTCTTGCCCTATGGTCAAGAGACTACGTAGACGACGAGGTGCCCGATGACCCTGTGGAGCTGCTCACCGGCCCAGGCCGCTCACCCCGCGACTAGTTATGAGGGAGAAATATCCCTCATTTTCTTTAAGCTGCTGTGTTCTTGTGCCTCTTCGGTCAACCCTTTGGCTTTCCCCTCCTAACCAGCACACCTGAGCAGGCATTGTTGGTCTTCCTCAGACTCAATTTCCCATTTGAAAGCTGGAAACTTTAGCTGGGCACTAGGCATTTCAGATGGATTCCTCACTATGTCTTACTTCTTCTCCCAAGAAGGCTTTAAGTTATTCCTTCCTCTCTATCCATTTTATCAAGGAAGACAGATTGGTTTTCCCAGTAGACATCTGTCTATCTGGCGTGTTGTCTTATACTTTGTCGGAACCGACACAGGTATTCCCGGGATCTTCTGGGCTCTGCCAAGCTGCCTGGGGAGCAGAGTCATATCTAGATATAATATAGGAAGGAGGTAACATTTTGTGTGTGGGGGGGAGCTTTTTGGTCCCTCCTCTACTCAAAGGTTTCTTTCCTCTCCTTAGATGTCTCTTCTGTACCTATAGCTAATCTTGGAGCATTGCTTTTTCCTAGCTGTAAATTAAAGTGACAGTTCAAAAAACTTCATGTCTTTTTTCCCCATTCATTTTGTTTTGTTTTGCTTTTTTTCCAATTATAAATTACATGACATTTAGAGAAAATTTGGAAAATACAAAGTTAAAAAGTTATAGATAGTACAACTCCCACACGTAATCATGGCTAACAATTCTGGTGCATTTTTGATTCCTTCTTGGCTTCTGTTTAGTCATAATTTAAGAAAACTCTTCAAAATCCAAAGGGGTAAGTTTCAGTAATTAAAGCAAATGGATCTGGTGAATAGCAGCTGGCTTGGTCAGTTACTTCTGCCTGAGGATCAGGAAGGGCTTGATGGAGGAGGTTAATATTTCAGTTAGGTCTTAGAGTACAAATAGAATTTTAAAGAAGAGTGAATAAGGAAAATATCCTATGATAAAAGAAAAACATGGAGGCATTAAAGTATCCATGTATATGAATAATTTAATGGCTGACTGTGGTTCTGAAGAATCTATTAAAATTTTGTGCTCCACTTTCCTTGTTTATGCGTTGGGGAGAGTCATATTTGCCTTTTTATCACTCTAGAAAGTAGAATATGTTAAGATAATCCCTTTTCAAGTACTTTGAACTCTTCAAAGGAAAGACACCTAAAAATCTACAGCATGATTGAGGTATCAGATTTATGCCACTCTCCTGATCTAGCATAATTTTATTCACTAATATTTATTTTGTCATCCAGAATTTTATTCACAAGCAAAAGCTTTTAGAAAATTGTACTATTTTAGGTTAAATGAGAAAATCATTAGCTTAATTTTTCTTATGTTTTTTAATGTTTCTGACTGTAGTTATAATACCTCACAATAACTTATAAAATTAATTTTCAATTTCAATCATTTTTAATTTGACTGTCTCAAAATCAGGCTATATGTTATTCAAGCACCGCTCTTTAGTGTCATGAAAACAAATCAGCACTGTGTGTTCGAAAATAAACATTTTAATTGCAGACATTTGCAAATAGTTCAGAGTATGTGTTAATATGACATCTGTAACATTTCAGTTATTTCCGGTTCTCAGGTTTAAAAAAAGCAATCTAAAAAACAATAGAACAAAGGGAAAATATTGACAAGTAATCTGCTTAAAAACTCGTATGAATACTTGGAAATGTCAGATCTTTACTCATTATGATCTTGAACTCCCAATGTTTTATATGATAAACATTCTAGCCTCTTGTTAGGTACTAAGTCATATAAAATTATACAGGATTATATTCATATTTAAGATTGTATTCTAATGTTCACATGGACTAAATAAAAAGCTACTTATTTAGACCTACACAAGAGTAATTTCACTGTCATTCTCCAAGTTGGATTTTATAGTTTTACTAATCAAAAGTAGGTTTATTTTTTAAAGAAACTGTAATTCAGGTGTGACAGGTATAGAAAATAAACTCAAGTGTGTAAGAAACATCTCAGTTCTTACTGCCTTTAAATGAAATGAAACAGACTGATTCCAGCCTCACCAGATTTCCAGGAAACCCAATCTCAATCAGTGTTGGGGTCCCTGATTCTCTTAGGATCATAGCATCTGGGAGGTTCATATGGTGTGGGGTAAGGAAAAGGGCCTCTACTTGCTAGGCCCTCATGGTCCCAGCTGACATAGCAAAGCGAAAATTCAAAATGTATGCTTCCTTGGGGTTTCATGGCTCTCTGTTGTGTGGTGAGGCCAAGGCTGCCAGCACCCCGGATTCTCCGCTCTAGGCACACCACGGAGCCATGTTGTGGAGGTCTTGCTACATTTTTGCAGCAACACTGCGCACAGTGGTGTACTTTGTGCCTCGGACAAAGGACAAGAGGCGGTAAAGGGGCTTAGAGCCAGGCTGCACCCTGCTCACCAGGCCCTGTGCCCTGGTAGGAGGCTGATTCATTTTACTCTGGACAAAGGCACCATTTGTTCGAAAGCTGGGTTCCTTTTGGCTTATATCTGCCCAGAGGGGTGCATTCCCCAATCGGCACAAAGGCTTC
The DNA here is from genome assembly GCF_017311325.1 of Ursus maritimus. Classification (NCBI taxonomy): domain Eukaryota; kingdom Metazoa; phylum Chordata; class Mammalia; order Carnivora; family Ursidae; genus Ursus; species Ursus maritimus. The sequence continues at coordinate 24,019,117 of NW_024425452.1, forward strand.
ATGTGCAGACTAGCTGTGGCCCTTCCCTCGTCCTGGCACTGCCGCAGAGCCCAGCACAGGTCGCTGCCCCTCGCAGAGCCTCAGCTTGCTCATCCTCTTCCCGCTGCATGAGACAGAATCCCTTCTCTCGGCACGGGTGATTCTCCAAGGCACTATTCTTCTGTTCTCTTCCACAACTCCTAGTACCATCTCTTTTGAAGATTTAGGATTTTGCAAGAGTGAAAAGGCCTGTGGCTACTGGTGGTCTGCCTTTCTGCCTGGCCAAGATCTCCGTGGAAAGGAATCACTAGGTCCTCCCTACTAGGCTGGAGCAGGAGACAGGTAAAAACTAAGAGTACAGTACACACCCTCATACTCAAAATCACCCACCACACAAGCATTCAGAGGAAATATTAAGTTATAATATTTATGAACTGCTGCTCTTCCCACCTCTAAGGAGGAAGGACCAGTTCTTTGGCTGGAGAATCTGTCTTGGACCTGAGCAGTACCATCCAGGATGAGGACCAGTGCGGGGAAAGCCCAGAAGTCACCACAAAGGATAAAAGAAAGGAAGGGGGGTATAAGGCAGAGAGGAGCCCCAGCAGAGAGGAGAACAGAAAAGGGATCCTGAGGAAGAAGTGGGGCGATTGACATGACAGTGGGATGTTAGAGAGAGCTGTCTTAGGAATGTATTGTGTGTTGTAATTCTTCCACCACTTTCTCCTCAAGAGACTAAGTGAAGAACTCATTGCTTTTCCAGGCTTTTTGGGGGTGAAGTTTAGGCCATGTTACCGTGCTGAGATTGTCTTCCAGGTGGCCTAGTATAGTTGGGCACATGGTCATTCTGCATCATCACCAAGAGTGTGTGGTATCTTGCAGCCACGGACAGAAAAGATAGGATCAAGGACAAGCATTAAGAAGCACCTTTGAACTGATATACCCTTATGAGAATGGCTAAAATTAAAAGAAACATAAAAGGAAAATGCCAAGTGTTGGTTAGGATGTGGAAGAACTGGAATGCCTGTTCATTGATAGTAGTTTGTAAATTGACATAACCATTTTGGAGAACTGTTCAGGAGTAGTTATATATACCCCATAAAGAACATATATATATCCTATGACCAACAATCAAACTCCGAGGTGCATGCCCAGTGGAAGCACATATATGTGCACCAGAAGACATACTGTTCGCAATAGCCGCAAACTGCCCATCAAACCGACATTATAATTTAGAAACAAATTCTAATATATGCAGGAATGGAGTTCTGTATAGATCCTTTTTAACTCTACATGGCAATAGAGGTGATTCTCACAAACGGAATGTTGAGTGAAAGAAGTCAGATGCAGTAGAGTTCATACTCCGCGATTCTACGCATACAGAGCGCAAATACAGGCGAAGCGGCATCAGTGGGTTACAAGACAGGATGGTGGTTACGATTGTGGGAGGGTTGGTGACAAGAAGGAGGTACAAAGGCAGCTTATGGGGTGTTGATAATGTCCTCCTTTTTTTTTATTTGGGTACTGCTTACAGGGGCGTGTTCGGTTTGTGAAAACACGACAAGCGGTACAGTGAGTGTGTGTGCGCTTCTAGCTATGTTTCTCAAACTTCAATAAAAAGTGAAACCAAAAAAAAAGGATTTAAATTCGGGCACACTTTACATCCTGGCTTTTTTATAAGACTGTAGTTCTCTCATAAAACTATTGAGTAGGCACAGAATTGAATAATGAATCATTTGTATCTATCAAATCCTGACACAAAGAACTGAAAAATATAATTAGTTGAGAAACTTGGGAAACGAAATTATCTTTTCTTAAAGATAATCAACATCAGAGGTTGTCTGACATTTTTGTTTCTCCCACAGTAATGCAAAGATGAAAGCAAAGATTAAATGAGATCATATTATAAATGACAAGCACAGTGCCTTCCTACGGTAGAATCAATAAGTGGAGCTATCTTTATTTTTTTTTCTTAATTGAATTTATTTATTTGACAGAGAGAGAGAGCCAGCGAGAGAGGGAACACAAGCAGGGGGAGTGGGAGAGAAAGAAGCAGGCTCCCAGCAGAGGAGCCCGATGCGGGACTCGATTCAGGAACGCCGGGATCACACCCTGAGCGGAAGGCAGACGCTTAACGACTGAGCCACCCAGGCGCTCCGCTATCTTTCTTTCTAATCGCTGTAATGATGTGGTCCAGGCAGAGAGGACGTTTATCAGGACAATATGTCTCATACAGCCTGAATGCTGTTGCTCACCTGTACCTGAGGGCTCGGACCTGATGCTAGTCCTGGTGTGTCTTGGGGGTTCCCATGTAGTTTGTAGAAATGAGTCTGCTTTTAAGGAACCTAGATGAGCAGCTGGTGCACTCAACATTTATTGTCTGCTTTGTGCCAGGCGTCTTCAAAGCAGAGAGGACTGGAGAGAGGGGAGAAGCTGGTACACATTACTCGAGCCAGTGGTCTGAAAGGAGGCTTGGGCTGTGTGGAGACTATCAATGCAAAATGTAGATGAAGTGTTTTTGTCTTTTTGGGTTTTGTTTTTTGTTTTTTGTTGGATGACCCTGGTTGTTGATGGGGTCTTTCTTTTTTGTTGTTGTTTTGTTTGTTTGTTTTGGTTCCTAACCTTTGAAGTCCGCAGTATTTCACAGAGGAGAAAACAAAGTCGCAGAAAGATTTAGTAACTTGCTCAGTGTCACACAGCTATTAAGGGGCCTGACCAGGATCTGAATCCTGAGGGTCTGACTCCAAAGGCTAAGATGTTAGCAATGAAACTATGCTGAGGACTTGGTACTTGTTCATGCTTTTGTCTTCAACTCCAAACAGGACAGAGCAGGATGGGCCAGCCTCCATGCAAAGGCAGAAGGGTTCAGATGTTAGAGATTAATCCAGACAGCAAATGATGTCTAGTCAAGGAGTCTTGGAAATCGCTGGTAAATGTTTTGCTGGAAGGTTTCAAACATAATTCAAGCTTATTTAAAAGTCTAAAATAGTTTCTATACAAACAAGAAAAGGCTCCATCCTAATCAGCTGGATACATATTAATATCAAGTAGTTATTTAAGCTATTCTCTCTTATTTGAAGAGTTTTTAATCAATATTCTGAGATAATATACTTCAGTTGCCATAAAACTCCTTTTTGCATTTTTTAGTAATTTAAAGTATTCTTCTCCCTGTCAACCAACATTTAAAATACATTTCTTTCATATTAGTGGGATTTTATGTGCCTGTTAAATACCATGTGGAAATAATCAAGCCCCATTATGAACCCAATGCCAATTCAATACCAATTTCGAAGCAGTTTACCCACTTAGTGTCAGCAGCTATGCACTTTTACCTTGTGGTTTAACTTTTAAAATCCCTTTGTTTTGAGTCCACTTCTTTGGTGTAAGTTAATTACTTTGGCAGGATCTGGACCATGTTGGAGTTTGCACCAGTGGGCACCAGCGTTCACTACAGCAGGTGGCGGCTGTGGATGGCACCGATGGTGTCTGGCAGGAAAGCTTAGTGTTTCCTGGCAGATGACTAGCTTTTTCTCTTTCCTTCAGGGGCTTCCATGGACTTTTTCAGGCTTGGGTTGGAGAGTTATTTCAGTGACTTAGAGAACTAATGCAGATTTCCCACTAGCTTTATTCTCTTAGCCAGGGAATCTAGTGCCTTGACCATGTGTGTAGCAATTAAGTCATTTGAGGAAATAACACAGCAAAGAGGAATAAAGCATGAAGGTGTGGGGTCCTCAAAAGAAAAGGTGGTTAAGTCTGAGAAGGCAGCATTTAAAAACAACCCAAGTGATAAGAAGGGGTGAGCCGCGCAAAGACCTGGAGAAGAGCATTCCACAAGAGGGAAGAGCAGGCACGAAGATCCTGGGGCAGGAATGGACTTGATTTTTTTTTGTATTTGAAGAACAGAAGGAAGGCCTGAGTTTGTGTGTGTGTGCTTGAGTTCAGTGACATGAACTAAGGATGAAGACCAGCAGAGGAGATAGGAAGGCAGGCAAGAGCCATGAGGACTTGTGGGTGATGGTAATGAGCGTGATTCTTACTCTAAGTGCAATGGAGAGCCTTTGGAGAGTTTAAGTAGGGAGTGACATGATGCAAATTGTGCCATAAAAGATCACTTGGTTGTAGTGTAGATAATGGATTGTATGGGAGGAAGAGCGGAACCATTAGGAGGTTATTTGTATATTATAGGCAGGAGATGATGCTGGCTTTGGTGTTATCAGTGGGGGTAGAGAAGAAGAGAGTGGATGAAGGATATGTTTTGCAGGGAGAGCTGATAGGAATTTTGGATGGAGGAGATGAGGGAAAGATATGAAAGAGTAAAATCAAGGATGAGCAACTAGGTAACAGTAATATTTACTGAGATGAAAAAGACCTCAACTGTTCCTCACAACGGCACTTTGAGGTAGTTCTATTATCCCATCTATCTTATATCTCTATATATCTAACGTGTATCTATCCTGTATTATTCCTGTATCTATCACAAAAGAGAGGAAAATAAAACCTTAGGACTATAAGGTAATTTGGCCCTGGACATGCAATTAGAAAGTAGTGAGCAGGAATTTGAGCCCATTCAGCGTGAATTCAAGGTACCCTAGTCACCACTCTAAGATTACCTTTTAGTTACCAGGCAACAACTAGCATTGTCAACATTTTAAATTTTTTTTCTTTCAGGCTTAAGATGAATTTTTGTATTTTAAAACAGATCTGCAACATATAATTTTATAAATGATCTTTCCCATTCAACTAAGTGCCGGAACTAGGTTTTCTTTTCTATTTATTATGTTCAGTTAGCCAACGTATAGTACATCATTAGTTTTTGATGTAGTGTTCAACGATTCATTAGTTGTGTATAACACCCAGTGCTCATCACCACACATGCCCTCCTTAATACCCATCACCCGGCTACCCCATCCCCCCAGCCGCCTTCCTTCTGTAACCCTCAGTTCATTTCCTGGAGTCCAGAATCTCTCATGGTTTCTCTCCCTCAGCAGAGAAAGACAATTATCACATGGTTTCACTCATATGTGGAACATAAGGAATAGCATGGAGGACCATAGGGGAAGGGAGGGAAAACTGAATGGAATTAGGTTTTCATGTAAGAAGTCAGACCCTAAAGTTCATGCTTTAACCACTGTATTTTCCCTGTGAAAGCTCTGGATGAGTCCAGAGGGCCTTATTAAAGTGATGAAATTCCAGGGAAATATACAGTGGACTTTCCTGGGAAATAGGGTTGGGAATTGTACCACCACTGGAGGCCAGGCCAACCCAGAGGTTTCAGGGTTGTGTACCTTCATGGCGTATCTGCTTCTTCCTGTGATTCCTATCCTTTTTCTTACTCTATGGGTCAACCACCTTTGCTCCCTATTATCTCTAACAAATGAATAATAACAGCCTCTGCTCACTTTCTACCTCTTCTCTGGCCTCTATGCTAACTCATGGCCTTCTAGCTCAGACTCTACCCTTTTGGCATACTATGTCTGTGTCCTGGTTTGCTATTTCTACATTTCTCAGGGAAGCATTGGCCTGACATAGTTTTTAGAGTGTGTTGGAAAATAACTCTATTAAGTTCTACGAAAAGCGAATTCATTAGAAACTATGGGTAGATCACAAGACCCCTGTTTGGGACTTCTGGGACTTAAGTATGTCCAGAGGTTCTCAGAAGCAGATTCTGAAGGACGCCCACGAATGTGCCAGCCCTGAAAAGTTCTTTTTCTTTTCAGCCTTTGTATAACATGGCCTGAAATTCAAGGCCCTTGAAAAGAGGGCCTGATTGGCTGAATGTAATTGACGTACCAGCCCTTAGCTACACCAGGCAATTTTCAGAAGGAAATTAGTTGAAGGAGCCTCCAGTGATGCCTCGATTCACTTTCCCAACAGGATTGCACATAATAAGGGAGATAATTACCTAGGAGGATATTAGGATGCTGGAAGAAAGCGGGGGATGAATGTTGGGTTGACAAAACAGGACAAATATTTCACATGCCCAGTCCACCGTTTCCCTTACCGCAGCACACAACTCACCATCCGTTGGCCAGTCTATAAATGGCCATAAAGTTGTGGCCAGCCTTCATGCATTTCCAAGTAACATCTAAATGACTTTCCAATGATCTATTTTGAATTATTTATACTTTCACTTTCTTCTGTTTGCACATCCGAGATCTAATCACGGAAAATGACCATATTATAACCATTTATCAGACAACACTTTGGCGTCATATTTCTTTATTGACAAATACTTCTTCAGCATTGGTCTTCAATTTACTACTGTGCCAGGTGCTATGGGAGCTGGAGAGGCACTGGATAAGATGTGGTGATGCTTTCTAGGTGCTTAGAATTGAATATAGGAAACATGATATGAAATAAATAAGAGAATATAAAACAGTGCCTAATCAAAGATTAGAAGTACGTCTGCGTGTGTGCAGGGCTACCAGTTGAGAGCCTCCCTGGTGCTGAAGTGAGAGGAGGTGTGTGCTATGTGTAATTTAAATCTAGGAGGAAATATTTTTGATCCAGGGAAGAGATTAGTGGTGTGGCAACTAGGTGAGCTTTGCCCAGGCTATATTAATTTAAATTATTATTTTTTGCTGTTCGTTTGTTCCAAAAGGTAGGACGGAGATTGATTTAGACTATCCCTCCTTCTGTGTATAGTACAGAGATTTTGTCCCAGGGCTATTCCCTTTGGCCACAGTCCTGCTCTGCAGCTTTATAAAAGGCACAGGCCTGGCCCGCCTGTCTACTGCTATCTTTCCACTGCTAATGTCACGAGATGCCTGTGGCAGCATAAATAACTTTATTACTAAGCTGTAAAGTAGAGCAAGTTATTAATATTGCATGAATTGCATTCTATTCGTTTTTTTTTCCCTCTAATGGTGGGGGGGAGCAGATCTTACCATAGTCTGGAAAATACATCGTTGAAAATGCTGAGTAGCATGTACTGGATGAAATGAATTAGGAAGCGCTGTTGTTCGTGGAAATTTTGATTGGAAGTTGGTTTTAATAAGTTCAGGTTTCCTTCTGAGATGCTCATTTTCTTTAGGAATTCCATGATTAAGGCAGCCTACCTCTCCGTGGTAACTACAAGGAATTGGATTTTACTGTGCAGTGTAAACAGATCCGGATCGATGAGATGACATTCTGAGCGTTATCAAGAGGCTTGTGGACTGCTTTGTTGTGAGAGGTAATTGACACTGAAAGCTTTTGAAAACTGAGGTTTATAGAGCAGGCCCATGTCAGTGATGTTTTGTTTCATCTGAGGCATTTGAATAAGACATTAGTTGGCGGGTACGCATACCGCTTTGCGAAGCTCAAGTTTAGGCAAGACATTAACCTCCTCTACAGCAAGCAGACGTTGAGTTAGGACGGATAAAAGGAAAATTCCCTCTAGATCAGTGAACCACTGTGAGGAGCGGAGGAAGACGGGGTCTGCAGATATCACAGACCGTGCTTCCTTTGATAGAGGTTTATTTATTTCCCTCGGGCCGTTTATAACCACATGTCAAATTTTCTCCCTCCTTGATGACGATCCTATCCTTTATTGTAAGTTGATTTAAAAACAGAACCCTCTGAAAAACTCAGGATGCTAGGTTCTAGTCCTGAATTTCCTTCCAGCTGACATGATTATCAGCTTTTTTTGTCCCCAGCGACAGAAAACACTCATATTATTGATTTGCATAATGCTGATTTCCCCATGGGGTTTCCTGGGAGTGGGCAATTCCTGACTCACTGCTGGGGAATAGACTGACACACTTCTCTCCCACTATCCAAATGTCACTATTTTATTAGTAGCAACAAACTACTGTGATACACTTCCAACTGGTTGTGGCCTCCCAGGTATCTTGACATCTGTCTGAGATCTGTGGCACTCACAGTTGGGCTGACCACTGTGAGTGAATGGCTTAATTTCTCTGTGCTTTATTTTCCCTACAAGAAGGCCCCTTCCAGTTCTGAAATTTTACAAGCACTCTCATAGAGCAGTAACCAAGCCAAATGAGGCCTCTTTGTATATTTTTATCATGCTAACATAAGACATTGCTTTACTTATTAAATCAGAGTTCTTCCAATAATGAATTCTAAATTTGACAATGGCACAGGGATATTATTTAGGCACTGCTATACTCACTGGCCTTTAATAGGGTTATGGCTACTCCCTTAAAAATATTCTAACTTCCTTTACTGTCCATTTTGGACCTATTAACCATTAATGCATAAACAACTATATTATGATATAAGTGTTAGTGTGGTATAAGCATAAAGTTTACATGTGCAATTCATCCCAGCCCTCAGGGAACGATCCTGTAAGTTCTATGAGAGCCTGGCCTTCGGTCTGGTCTGGTCTTTTCATCTCCTCACAGTCTGGCACAGAGGAGATGTCCAACAATATTTGTTGAGTCAACTAACAACTTCCGCAATAATGATGATGTATACAGTAGTGGTGTCTTTCATTTTTTGTATTATTAGGCTCTTTTTGCCTGCATGGGACAGACACCCAACTTGCGTGAACGTAAGCAAAAAGAAAGATGCTACGGTGTGAGCACTCCTACGTGGAAGGTGGGTGCCTGTCCCCAGGACTAGTACCCGGGACCCAAATCTTTCCGTCTCCATCTCGCATCCTTGATTGGTTCCAGCTCCCTCTACAACTCATGGCTACAGGTAGCTCCTGGGTCACATTCCGTTTTCCCTTCAGAAGGGAACCACCTTCTTCCTTTATTGTCAGGCTCCAGTTTTTCACCCGGTCTTTGCTGCAAAGCGTAGGGGT
>NW_024425452.1:24027851-24070336 GCF_017311325.1 Ursus maritimus
GGGTTCAGCAGAAGGTCTTTTATCATGGATTTGTTAGTTCCTGTTGAAAAGCAGATTAAAGAAAGGAAAGCTTTAAAAGGATATTTCTTAAACATTTTAATGAATTAATTTGCCAATCTTTTGATGTAAAGCCAAGACTTTTTTTCTTTTTTTTAAACTCTGGGACTATTGTTTGGAGCTTTACCTTGCTTCTTGAAAAAAACAGATCTTCACACAACTTTTCAACTGTGATTTCTTTAAAATAGAGAAAAGACTTAAAGATATGTGCAATAAATCTGAATGTAGACTCCTTCTAAATGTTTAAGATTCCCCCCTCAGTTTTGTATAGTGCTTTTCCCCATGATTTATTTGACCTGTGTGTATGTCTGTCTGTGTGTGTATATGTGTGTGTGTGTGTGTGTGTGTAATTCATCTCTATTTTTCCCATAACTTTTGGGATACAGTTGACAAAAATAAAGCTTTCATTTCTGCTGCTCTCATTTATTGTTTGTTTAATATCTAATGAAATTACATACTTCTAGTACCTGTCAAAACTGGCATATAGGTATGGGAATAAATATAGTTGACTCTTGATTAGCCTACAACTCCAAAGGGGTAACTGAAGTATGCAGATTCCGACAGGTGCCAATTCACCACTGCTCAGTGTACCCTCTGCCAGCTGGTCTTGTTAGGAGTGGAGGGAAGAGCATCTGTTGCTAGGGTGATTTGGGTTTAACGAAGGTAACCTCTCTGTCTTTGAGTCCTCACAGTGTATGGAGGGACAGGCATGCACACGTAACCACGTATAGTGTAGAATGTGATGGGTGTAATAAAGATGTGTACTTTGAGAGCAGAGAGAAGGGAGTCACTATCTCTGCTTGAGCATAGGTCGGTTGCAGCTGCTTCTTTAAGACCAGCAAGGGGAGAAAGGATGTGGCGAGTACCGAATACCGAGTACCGAGTACCGAGGCAGTGAGATGTGAAAGAAAACGCAGAGTTTATGACCATGTCTAACTACTGAGGACCTCAGATTATTCGAACTGCAGAAATGCCAAAACAAATTATGAAAATTGTGGTAATTTTAAATGCTTACCTTTCATACATTAAAACCATTAACACACATAAAAAGTGCTGTTCAAAAGAAATCACAGGATTTATTTTAAAAAGCCATCCAGGCAGCATAGGCCTAGATGGAGCATATTAAAAATTGTATGATGAATGTTTGAATGACGAATATCTTGTCAGTGTATAAATGTGACCTATGTGTAATATCATCTGGAGATAAAGCAAAAGCTTAACTTTGAAGTGGTTATAAATGTTGACCATAGCCAAATGGCTCTTCTCCTTGCATGCCTCCTGGCTCCTATGCACCTGGAGCATGGCATATTAAGATGATTGCAAATTGAAAATTGTTGAGCATGGATGTGATGTAGGGTGTGTTCTAAAGAACCACATTAATCAAGCAATAATGGAAGATAAGAGAGAAATCATTAAGGACCTTGAAGCCGTGCTAAAAAATTTGGAATAAAGGTAACAGAGAACCCAATATTTCCCTTCTCTGAAAAAAGCAATTGGCCGTCACAAGCCAATATTGTATTTTCCCATTTTTTATATCATTTTCTTATAAGACTGTGGTGCTCTCCTAAAAGCACCGAACTATTGTGTACCCATCAGACTGGATAACAAATACTGAAAAATACCCTTAGTTGAGTAACTTGGGATGTGGAATGGTTTGGCTTAAAGATAAAATTTTGGCTTAGGTTGAATATGAAAAATGTTCAAGAAAATACTCACCATAGGAGCTTTGCACAAATTCTGATCTAGATAAAGTATCCTAGACTCTCACAGTTTCTGCCGTTCCTCTGCAAGCTTGCAGCATCATCTTTCACTCTGACATAATCTACAAGGGATTTGGCCAGCGATGTCTCTCCCTATGGCGCCATATCCTTACCCCGGCAGGTATGGCTCATGGTGATGGATGTCATAAACATGCAGAGACAGCATGAACATAAAAAGGTTGTGGTGTCTCAAAGAAAAGAATAGGCAGAAAGACGCTATCTGTCAAAGAATGTGATGATCGAGTCTATTTTCTCATAGTTGTTAATAACTCCACGCTTTTTAAAGAAAAAAAGGAATATACTTCTGGAAACATTATCAGGGAGGATACCCTTTAATTGAAGAAAGTATATTTGACAGTAAGTCATGGATGGATTTTTACGAGTGATGAATACTACTATAATGAACACCCATAAGCTGGAAGAAATCATGAGGTAGCTGACAGCTTTTCAAGCATCAGAAACTATCCTTTTAGCCCTGAGTCATAGAGTTTGATTCTTTCAGGGTTGGCCAGGCACTGACAGGACTAACATGTTGACTCTCAACACATTTGACTGAATGGATTAAGGGAGCTTTAAATATATACTTGATATTTTTAGGAGTCATGCAAATGCAAAATTGTTTGAAATTTTGATTTTTTACTTATCGTGATGAGTTTATTTTCCATACGGAATTAAAAGATCTAGTTTAAATGATTAAATTACAGGATTGCAATTCAATTATTGATCAATAACATGACAGAATTTAAAAAGCCAGTGCAGGGGCGCCTGGGTGGCACAGCGGTTAAGCGTCTGCCTTCGGCTCAGGGCGTGATCCCGGCGTTATGGGATCGAGCCCCACGTCAGGCTCCTTGGCTATGAGCCTGCTTCTTCCTCTCCCACTCCCCCTGCTTGTGTTCCCTCTCTCGCTGGCTGTCTCTCTCTCTGTCAAATAAATAAATAAAATCTTAAAAAAAAAAAAAAAAAGCCAGTGCAAAATGGTAGATGGGATAGAGGTAATGAAACGTGGAGGTCAAACTTTCAGATCTTTGCATTAATGATTAGACTCAGATGTCTGAATGGGCCCTGAGGTGATTATTTGTTTGGCCTTGTTTAAGAGATGCAATTGTGGGCTGAAGTTTGTGTGACCGTTCTCCACTTACAACTTGTCCAGTTTGGAGTATGTTTCTGGCTCTGCCCAGTTTATAAAAGGGCTAATTGAATTTAAATTAAAAAAAAAAAAAGAAAGAGAAAAAAAGGGAAAATGTATCTATTCTGTTTACTAAACTCATGAATGGGTCATGAATGGAATGAAATGGAATGCAATGAAATGCTGTGAATGGAATTATAAATAAACAGACCGTTTCTACCTTTTCTAAGTTGTTTTACTTGAGATAAACTTTACATTATATTATGCGTTGCTACTGCCATTTACCAACACTTGTTTCACATGTACTAATCTATTTTTAGGTGAAGGTGGGAGTTCACTAAGGTCAATATTTTTTACTTACAGTAAGAAATTTATAGGGGCGCCTGGGTGGCTCAGTTGGTTAAGCACCTGCCTTTGGCTCATGTCATGATCCCGGCATCCTGGATCTCCCTCTGCCCCCGCCTCTCTCTGTCTCTCATGAATAAATAAATAAAATTTAAAAAAAAGAAATTTATATCAATGTATATAAATGTAAATGTATAATATAAACATATTTATAGAAACATCTCTAGATATAATATAAATATTATTTATGTTTATTACTTATGTACAGCATCTATATAAATTATATAAATATACATATGAAAAAAAGTCTCACAAAACAAATTTTATTCCTACTATTAGTAATGCTTTCTGACCACTTTTAGGAACCACTGTGGTGTGTAGGGTTCCCAAATCAGTGTGTCAGCCCCATCCTGTTAGCCCAATCTCATACAATTCCACGAAAGGAACCCTGTGCCAGGCAGCAAGAGTAATTCCATGCCAATGCATGGGGGGAGGGGCCAAGAGTATTGCCCTATGATCTATTCTACCTATTATTTCACAATTTTTAAAATGTCTTAGGACTCTCTAGATTGACGATTCCCAATCTTTTTTGCCTTTCTGTCTCTCATTTGGTGTCCTGGGAGAGAGAATTTGATCAGCTGGGTTTAAATGACGTGTCTATGCCTGCACTAATCAGTTGCAGACAAAGAGAATAGGATACTTCTTTAAAAAATTATTCATTTTATTTAAATTCAATTAGCCAACATATAGTACATCATTAGTTCCAGATGTAGAGTTCAGTAACTCGTCAGTTGCATATAGCACCCTGTGCTCATCACATCACGTGCCCTCCTTAATGCCTGGCACCCAGTTACCCCATCCCCCCACCCACCTCCCCTTCTGCAATCCTCACTTTGTTTCCCAGGGTCAAGAGTCTCTCATGGTTTGTCTCCCTCTCTGATTTCTTCCCATTCCATTTTCCCTCCCTGCCCCCATGATCTTCTGCACTGTTTCTTATATTCCACATGAGAGTGAAACCATATGATAATTGTCTTTCTCTGACTTATTTTGCTCAGCATAATCCCCTCCAGTTCCATTCACGTCAATGTACCTGGTAAGATTTCATCCTTTCTGTTGGCTGAGCAATATTCCATTGAAAAATGGACCACATCTTTATCCATTCATCTATTGATGGACATCTTGGCTCCTTCTATACTTTGGCTATTGTAGACATTGCTGCTAAGAAATAGGATCCTGTAGTCCAGGTATGATCATTTTCTATCCCAAACTTTCTGCATCAAGGGGGCTAATTCCAGCGGATGGGGATCCTGTGAGCCAAGTAGTCACCCTAGTTAGCATGTATTTAAGATATCAGTATCCTTGGGATTTTGGACCCCTCTTCTAAGTTCCTTCAGGGCTCTAGTCCAGGATACATTGACAAGTAGGAATTATTATCTGATTTTACTGGAGGAGAATCCAAGAAATAAAGGAGGAATGATTTACTCAGAGTTCCACGGGGACTCTGTGGAAGAGACAAGGCTAGATCCATGACTTCTTACTTCTAGTGTATGGCAGTATGTTGCTTGTTCAACACAGTGGACTTAGAAACCTTATTGTCATTACAACTGCTTTGTTCATGTCATTCCTTCAAAAAAATCCAAAAAAAAAAAAAAGAAAAGAAAAGAAAACCAAAACCCTACATATTTTCATTAGTATGATGCTCTTCAAAAGTTATGTTCCCTGCTACGTATTTTATGCAATGTTATAATGGCTTGTTTGATCATTTGCTCTGGTACTTATATAAGTCTAGCAGTCTATAATTTCCTGTGACACTCCCTTTTCCTTTTTATTAGATAGGGAAAGCATTTCCCTTCTTTCATCTTTAGACGTGTTCTGTGTGTCCTTTATAATTTCTCAGAAAGATTGAATAGTGGCTCTGTACTGACAGCAGTAAAGCAATTTGTGATCCTTCAAAAAGATGCAGTGCAAGTAAAAATTATTACTCTGTGTTAACAAAGTAACATATGACACCTGATATATTTTATTCTGATCTTCCATGTCCATAACTCTGGCTTTTCTAGATTTGTGTCTATGAAAGTATATTTTAAAAATGTGCAATAGACATTGGTCAAGCTGGAAGCAAAGATTTTTTTGCTTTTCTCTTTCTTTTTAAAAAATTTAGAGCCGGCAGGGTTATGCTGATGGGCATTCTGGGGAGCATTAAAAGCACTGGTTGAGGACTTTGGCAGCCCCAAGCTGAGAATTCTAATAAACCTTTCTGGGTCTGTGTCAGGATTCTGGCGTACAGATTTCTTAGTAAATATATAACACCCAGACAAGAGTCCGCACTTGGTCTAAATCATTATGATGACCAACTTACACTTGCTGACTACCCCATTAAATCTGTACACTGAAGAGTAATGCTTTAAAAGTGCAGGTGTGTGTGTGTGTGTTTCAGAATAGATGTTTTAATGCAGAATGTAGATGACTACTTTTTTAAAAAAGAAAAGCTCCCAGTAGAGAAACAAATATAAGTAAGGAACTCAGCTAGTGGTCAGGAAGGAACTTAGCTGGAGGTAACAGGTCTGTTTTGTCAGAAGTTAGTATGTGATTGTCATCAACATGGGGAATTCTCTGGTTTCTCTTCAAAAGCCTGAGCACAGTTTTTAATGCTCCTCTGACCTTTATTCCCACTACCTGGCTCTCCACAGAGAGGGCTTCAGATAATTCAGTATTTTCTAAAACTTCCTGGATTTAATTCTCCCCTTCCCCTTGGTGACTGAAAAGATTGCAGCCTCTACATCTGTTGTCCTTCCCCACTCCCCATCCCCTGGCAAAATCTCTTCTCGTAGTTTTCCAAGAATGAACTTAAGTTGCTTCCTAAAATGATTCAATACTATCAGGAACTGAGAAATCAATGGTACTGAGCAAGAAATTTTCTGCCAAGGTAATGGCCAAATACGTTCAAAGAACATTTAAGGGTGGAGGGAGAGAGTCCCGTATCCATCCCTTCTTTTTTTTTTTTTTTTTTTAAGATTTTATTTATTTATTTGACAGAGAGAGAGACAGCCAGTGAGAGAGGGAACACAAGCAGGGGGAGTGGGAGAGGAAGAAGCAGGCTCCCAGGAGAGGAGCCTGATGTGGGACTCGATCCCAGAACGTCAGGATCACGCCCTGAGCCAAAGGCAGACGCTTAACTACTGCACCACCCAGGTGCCCCCGTATCCATCCCTTCTTAAGCCTTTTGCTGCTCATGGATCTACTCTCTTCAGGGGATCCTGTTCTTCCCTCGAAGAACTTGCTTGTTCCAGCCTAACAGTGGACCATAGGGCTGTTCTGTTGATCTGCTAGTTCTCTCTGCAGAAGCTTTCCTTTTACCATTTAAAGATTTATTTATTAGAGAGAGAGAGTGAGGGGAGGGGGCTGAGGGAGAGGGAGATAAAGAATCTCAAGCAGATGCCACGCTGAGCGCAGAGCCTGACACAGGGCTCGAGCTCATGACGCTGAGATCATGATCTGAGCAGAAACCAAGCGTTGGATGCTTAACTGGCTGAGCCAACCAGGTGCCCCTCTTTTTCACATTTAAAATGAGCACAGAAACAAGATAAGCCCCCACAGGGAAGAATTCAGAATGTTTGGCTGAAGTTGTTAGCAGCAGAGCACAGAGGTCTGGGGATGTGCAGGCAAATTATTTATCCCAATTTACCATAAACATTCCACTAGATTCAGGGGTAAAGTGATTACTTTCTGAGAATAGCTTTCTGCAGAGAACTGCCGTACGGGTCTGGTATTTCGGTGACACATATTAGATTGTTCCCCAGGGTGGGGCAGGAATATCTCCCTTAGGAAGCCATTACTTCCAGGTTGAGCTATCAACAAACCATTCCCTGTCTTTGGTCTAATTAAACTATACACATTTTGGGGGGGTTTAAAATAGAGAAGCTGACATGTCAGCAGTTATGCTGCTGACACACATGTTCTGCGTATAGTTGATGTAAGTGGTGCTGACATAAACCTTCTCCTTGAGAACAGCTGCTAGAGGTGCTTTTTCCTAACTTCCTGCGGATTAACTTTAAGCATTGTCTGGGCTAAGAGCTGAGGCATCTACTACTGATATTCAGTCCTCTACTATGACAAATTAACCTATTGATTATTCAATTACTTATTTCTTTTATGCCCATAACTACTTCAATTAGAGCATGACTTCTTTTAAAGTTCAGTATTAGAAGAAGAATGCAGTACTGATCTTTGTCCCAGTGTTAGTTTGCTGGGCTTTAAAGATGACATTTAGTTTCGGGTAGAAAATAGAGGCATGATTGTTTGTTGTATAGAATAAGTTACATTGTAATACAGATTTCACGTTAATATGACTTTTGAAGGGTTGCGTTAACTGAGAGTTGCCACTGGTGAGAATTTTGTAGATGACTGTGATGAAAGCTATCGATCTTCTTCAGGGAGAACTGCATACACACTCAACACAATACACACAAATTTAAGGGGCTCAGGAACTCCTAAAGTTGCCCATGAACCCGAGGTCAAGAACCTCCTTCATCGGTTCCATTGATCAGAGATGGGCTTTGGCACCTATATCTGTGGGTACAGTATCCCAATAAGGCTTTTAAAAGATCACATCTTCATCTATCGTATCTTTTTATAATATTGATACTCAAGGATTTTGTGAGTTAGCAGGATCTACTGGCTATTGGACGTGAATTAGCTCAAGTCCTCAAGACCAAGCTAGTGTCAAGGCAGGATTAGATGTGCAAAAGATTCTTTGGGAGGAAATGCCAGTGAAGGATGAAAGAGGAGGGAGCAGGAGTTGGTAGGTGACCCTCCGGGCCTGGAAACTGATTTGACACTTGGGAAGAGTCTCAGACCACAGTGCTGTTCTAAAAAGTCTCAGCCAGGCCGACTGGGAGTCCCTGAGCAAAGTTCGCACGTTAGGAGAGTTGTGCCTGCCCCAGGCTGGCCTGGGAGAAGCGTGGGGGAAGCGTGAGGGAAGCGTGGCCCAGGCATGAGTCCTGGGGCAGACTCAGAGATGCAGCAGCTGGAGGCCGTCCCCATGCAGGACCTCTTGAAAGGAGGTCTAAGCAGTGGTCTTCATGGCCATCACAAGGGGTAAGAGGGTCTTCGTAGGTAGAGAAGTGCAAGTTCTGCTTTTTTCTCCCACTTCCTCACAGTTGATAGCTGCTGCTCTTTGGTCAGCGTGGCTCTGCCAGCCAACGCCTGCACAGGGACAGGTAATATGAGATCACAAATTTGTGGCTTGGTTTCTTGCCTCCCTACAATACCACAGCCACGTGAATTGTTCAATAAGGGGCTGGGGTGGCAAGATCATTATCCACAGAGGTTAAATACATCAGCTTTTTATCACAACCTTCACCTTTTGTCCTGGGGCACTCAGCAACAACGCTCCTGTTAAATAGGAAGGGACTATAGAGTTAAAAATTGCTGTTTAAGTGTAGAGCCCAGAATACTCACCAAAGTTTGACAGAAGCCATGCTAATAGATTCAGTGTCTCTGTTTGTAGTCTCAGTGGGATTAAGCCCAAAGATTGGTGTCCAGTTTTTTTCACCTCCCTCCCCCCGATCAACCCTGTGGCCTATCGGCCCCTTTCTTTCACTTCTACAGAAGACCCATGGAGGATTCCCTTCCGTAACCTGTAGAGCAGAGCCAGGCCTCTCTCCTGGGGGCGGGGCACGGTGTTCTCCAGGGGAGTGAGCTGTAGTAGACGTGGGCTGGGTGGGAGGAGGGCGAAGAGACAGGGACAGCGTGAGCAATGCTGAATAGAGCTCCTCTGTGGTAGGAAAGTGAAATGCTCTCAGGACTTTGGAATTTTTGATCATTCATTCACTCACCAAACAAAGAATCATGGGGCAGTTACTTTGTTTCAGACACTGTTCTAGGTGCTTGGGACCTGTAAGTGAACAGAATAAAAATCCCTGCCCTTTGGTAGCTTACATTCTAGCAGGGAGACATTAATATGTACCTGAACAAAATACATAAATAAATTATATCTAAATAAAGATACTTCCGTAAAGCGCAGCTTTTCTTAAAATTGCTTTTCAGCAGCAACTGCCTCATCTGCTACTACCAGAAGCAAAGTCTCTTTCCTCTGTTTTCTTTGCCCCTTTTAGGTTCTTTCATCTTGGCTTCCTGTTTCTTGCCCAGGGAAGGAAATAGTTCCTTTGCAGAAGTTCATCAAATATAATTTCCAGAAAGTCACTGACAGAGTAAAATGACCCTGTGTGTGTATTACTTAGTGAATATTTTTGATCTCTGCAAAGTCAGCTTTTTAACTGGATCTTAATACATTTCCCAAAACCAGTTCAGAAAATATATTGCAAACATAATTGGTTAAAACCAAACCAACACACATAGGTCTTCCGTTCTAAAATCAATGGCATTAACTCACCGAAGGCCCGCATGGCACTGGATGAAGACAGCCACAAGTCTCACTGATTATGATCTAAAATCCACAGATCTCCTCAGTAATAAATAGGGAATGGGACAATAAAAAGTACTCAACTGAGAGCAAGGCAGACATTTCAATTTTCCCCTTGCTACATTAAACAATACAGCCTGCAATCTAGAGAGACAGGAGGAGAGAGCCAAGTGAGAAATAATGACTTCAAGTGTGTAGGACTCACAATTAAACCCTGACCCTATTTCAAGGCCCAGCCCTAGATCAGTGGAGCATACACAAATCCAGCTGGATTTAATGGAAGTCTTTCTTCTTTTCTTTTTTCTCTTCTTTCTTACTTCCTCTTCTTTCTCTCTTTTTCTCTTTCTTTCTTTCTTTCTTTCTTTCTCTTTCTTTCTTTCTTTCTTTCTTTCTTTCTTTCTTTCTCTCTTTTTTGTGTGGAAGGGACTATTTAAGGTCTTCTGGGTTCATCTTTAGGGAAAAACCAAAACTGAGCTGATTCATATTTAGAATTAAATGATACACTTTAAAAGACAATATGAATGAATCATCAAACTACTTCCCCACCCCAACTCCAGGCCCATACATAGATTCTATTTTTAACTTCTTAAAGAAGCAAAATTTATCTTAGTAGCTGTGGGCGGTTGACTTTAATGAAACTTGATTAAGCCAACATTCAATTAAAAGACAATGTAGGTCACAATCAGAAATCATTTACAGAATGTATAGATACATCCCTCCTGCCTGTTATGACCAACATTCTCAAGAGCAGGTCATACTCCTGTCCTCAGTCCTTCTCCATCTCCATCCTGGCGCCATTTCCGTTCCCCTGTTCGGTGACGCTGCTCTCCTTCACAATGACAGTGGCTCTATCAGTCCATCTCTGGCTCATCTTCCACGTTCTGAACTTTTGACCTCCCCTGCTCTTAGAATGGCTCTTTTCTTGGCTCCTGGGAAACTCTGTTTCCTTGGATCACTTCATTTGGCTTCTCACAGATTCCTTCACTGCCTTCCTTCTTTCCTCATTTCTTAGAGGCAGAACCCCCAGATCCAGTCATTGATGCCCTTCTTATCAATGTCACCCACTCCATAGCTTCCACTGCTGTGCTGTAAGCCCTGAACTTTTCTTAAAGCATCATCTCCCGATCTGAATATACAACTACCCGCTAACCACCTTAAAATGGGTGTCCCTCTGCATGTCAAGTTCAAAGTCAGAAACAGTAATTCATTTTCTGCCCCCTTCCTAGTCTCTCTATATTTTCAGAATCACCTCTTTTTGTTCTGTCTCTTGGGCCAGAAAACTTGGTCAGATGATCTTTGAATCCTTCTTCTCTCTCATTCCCTACATTTAACCACTCAGATACTTGAATCTATTCTGTTTTCATAATTGTGAATTTCCATTCCCAATGTCACTTTCCATAATTAGACTCATATGAGACTTTCTGTCTGGCTTATTATAACAGTCTTTTAACTGGAATTCCTTTCTCTCTCTCCCTTTCTTTCTTTAAGAAATACCGATCTATTCCTTATACTGTGCAAACATTGTGCTGGAAGCTTGGGAAACAAAAGCAGTTAGAGCAGGCTCCCCCTGTGAAGAGCTCACAAAGCAGTGGGAAGGAAGGATGTGAACGATGCTCACTTCTGTGTACTCCGATGAGAACTGCACACATGGATGGTGTGTAGGTGACCCAGAGAGAGGTGATTCTTTTTTCAGGAAGTGGGCAGAGGGCCTTAACAAAGGGCTTAACAGAGAAGGTGGCTTTGGTGCTGAGATGTGGGAAAGGATAGGATTTCACCAGATGGAGAGTCATGCAGAAGCGCATTCTGGGCCAAGGGAACAATGTGCACAAATTCACAGAGACATCAAGGTGTGTGGTGTGTTTAGCAGTCTGACGTCACTGAATGCAGACTGGGGTGCCGTGGGGACTGATGGTGAGTTGGGCTGGACTGTGAAGTGTCTTGAACAAGGTGTGTGGGTTCTGTTCTATAGGTTCTGTTCTACTTCCTGCATCTAAATAAATACCAGATTCTGAGTAGAATCAATAAACTGATGTGTGACTCTAATCTGTTTTCTCCAATGCCATGACTCTGTCTTATTTCTGCCCTTATTCGTGGGGGCTTTTGGCCAAAGTCCCCTTTATAAGAATGAGAACATTTCTGTATCCAATCCTCTGTGTTTCATTAATTATCTTTTCCTTTTCTTATAGAAAACAAATGGGACTTGGCAATATATGGCAATATCAGGATCTATGTGCAAATTTCCTAGAAGACAATCTACACACACACACACATACACACACACACAGATTACAGAACTGTAGTGAAAATTTAATGATATATATATATATATATATATATATATTTCATTAAATTTTCACTACAGTTCTGTGAGAAATGTCCCTATCCAGAAATTTGCTTGCTTATTGTTTTACTGTTTTGGGCTACTACAGAATGGAGAGATATTTCCTCATTGGTCTAGCCCCAAATAGCATTATGAGCGTCCCATGATTTCTGCCACTCATTTCTGCCCTAAGGGATACAATGTAAAGGACAGAACACCTGCCCCTGAGCCCGATGTGAACGGGGAGCAAAGCCTCTGGCCTGCCTTTGCAGGAGGGGTAAGCCACACCTCCTTGGTGGGTCCCAGGCTTCTCAGGCTTTTGCAAACATGAGGCTGCTGGTGTCCACTGTATCCACTGTTGCAAAAAATACATGGAACTGCGGAACAATCCTTCATCCGGTTTCAAGATGTCCCTTGGTATTGAAAACGTCTGTCTCATTATTTATTAGACAGAATCAAAGTAGGCCTATCTTAGAAAAGGTAACATCCCTAATTTTGGGAAGATTTTTAAACAGGCTCTCGCTATGCCTCACCCAGATTATTGTACTGTAAACTAATGATCACCTTGCTTCCTGTCCTTCTTCTTCTGTTTATTTTACATTCTACTCTCCGATTTTGCTGTTTAAAATGTGTATCTTCCACTTCTATGTGTAAACATTCCAGTTTACTTGCTGTCATTTACGGGATAAAGTCTAAAATTGCTTGGTGTGGCATACCTCTCTCTCCAGCTGCATCACCCATCTTGACACAACAGCAACAAATGAAAGGTCTAGGAATAACCCCCAACATATGGAGGGACTGTATAATTTGTGCCTCTATCAGGCATTCTTGAAGCACTTATGAGTTTGTTATGCTAAACAACCCACTGGGGAGCCTATAGATTGATTTCTGAAAGTCCCTAAACCTCCTCAAATGAATCTTACACATTTGAGTAAGAAATATATTAGAGCATTTTTTTTACAGGAGGATAAGCTCCACGTCTTCTGTAAGATTTTTAAGTGGGTCTTTGCAATCTCATGGTTAAGAACCATGCTAGGTCTGTTGAGAACCTGGGCACTTGATAATCAAATTTGATAGAATAATATACAAAATACGAATGGATGACAATGTTTTAGTCAGATCATCAAGTACAGAACCTCGTAAGATGGAAACACTGAGGCCCAGGGAATTATAATAACTTGTCTGGATGATTTACACACCGAATAACAGAATTTAGATTTAATTGTGCATTATCTTCTCTATTGTTCACTGTTTCATATATTAATGTTACTTTTTTCAACTACAGTAGAATGGAAGCTACTTGAAGGCAGGGGCCTTGCCTTGAGGTGATGATGAGGATGATGATGAAGATAATATTAAAGGAAACTGATTAAATAACATGATTAAAGGCACAGGCTAATTGTTAGTAATCATCGAACCAAGATATAAGAAATATCCAGTGTTACGTAGTGCTACTTCTTACATATTTAGAACACTCAGTCTACCACTTAAAAATTCAGTATACCAGGCAATTTCCCTAGTAAATGTGAGGTTTTGTAAAATGAAATACTCTTGAAATGATGGAACCATGGATTTGCAGATCTGAGAACACTTTTGTTTTTTTCATGTTGCTCAGTTGATTTATGGAATGATTAAAGAGAGAAACTGCCATTTACCTAGGCTATCTTTTATTAGGCTACGGGAAGCAGAGCAACTTGCTTTACATTTCTGTTTAACCTTTACCAGATTCTTCAAATCCTCTCATTGTCTGTTTTACTGATTTATGAAAGGGTGTAGGAGTGGTTTTATTCTGTTAGAGAACTAAAGTGCCCTCTCCTGGCTTTTTTCTGTCATTACAGTCAAATATCCGTTAAGATAATTTAATAGAAAAGTTGTCCTTATAGAAATAAAAGCAATAAATTCATTCTGATAAAACTAAATTAAAACTATGGATTTTTATTATAAAAAAGGAAGTTATCATTGCCTAAGCATTTTTGAAACACTTACACATTTTATAATTTGATCTGCAAAGAAAATCCCAAATACTTGCCTTAATCATGTTTTGTCACTTATGTTTTAATCTTAAAAATGCAAATTGTACTTTATAAAGAACACTTTCAACTTTCAGCATTGGCTTTAATTCATTTTAGATACAGCTGAAATTTTTTACTACATTGACTAACACCTTTTTTAAAAAGATGAATCAAAAAGATATATTTCCAATTTAAGTGTTCGGGACCACAAAATAACTAAAGAGGGCCAATCCCTATTTTATCAATGTAATTAACTAAATTTACTACTGAGAAAAGAATCTCCATCTTGTTAAGATGTCATGTGATTAATATTCTAAATAACTTCAAAGTAGAGCTTTTTACACTTGCTGCAAACTTAAATTTTGGCTAATAATGATGCATACCAGTTCCCTTCACTAAAAGACCTTGTGAGGTCAGATTCATTTTAACTGCTGTTACAAACAGCATCATTAAAGAATAAATAAATGTTATCTCCAAGTCTTAATATTCCAGTTATCTACGTGCTGAGAGGCTTCCGACCTGTAGAACACGTTCTTTTTACGAGTTCGTAAATCTCATCACTTCAGAAACATTTCTGTCTTTTTCGTAGGACTATTCTATCACTGCCATGGTTTAAAAAATTTTCTAGCTGTTGGTAGCTATTCAGTTCTTGCACAAAGACACAAATCCTGGCTGCTGGCCTTTTTGGCATCTGCTAATATTTTCATAGACCTCAATTGAACTTTCAGTCTGTTCATGGAATTTCAGAGGCTGACAATAGTAACCACTTCTATTTGTCTTTTAACCCTTCACTTTTAATCCTTTCCACAATCCACTTGAAAGTCCTGTACTAGCCAGTGTAGGGAGAGAGGGAAAAGAAGAAAATCTAGGTTCCCTCCATAATGTTTGAGTCTCCCTTCTCTTTTCATCCAGAGAAAAGCAAATTAACCAAACATTCAAACTGGGGACGATGTGGTGCATAGAACTAAGATTAATACTGGATGAGCCTCAAACTTATAACACAGGCATCTGAGCCTCTCCTAGGTGCCAGAATTAGTCAGCGGAAGCAGCCATGAAAGCACATACAAAAAAGGGAAAATGGCTTAGCAGTGTGGAGCTGAAGCAGGCGGGTCCTGCCAAAGAGTAGTGAGCTCACACTTAACAAACTACAGAACTAGAAATTTGCCATAACACACAGGTCCTTCTTGGGCCTGTCAGTTAGGCACCTGCAACTTTTCTGAAGCCCTGGGAAGAATAGCTTTCAGTTTCCCTTCCTCACTGACACTTACTCCAAAGGAAGAGGCATGGCCTGGGGTTGGTGACTGTTCTGCCCCTGCTTCCCAAAGGTCAGCAGGTCTGGATCCGAGCTTGGACCATCTCCAGGCAGGTGGAAGGCCAATCTCTGCAGCGGCGGCTCTAGGTGAGAGGGCCTCCTTTGCCTAGTGGCCCTTCCTGGGGTAGGTGGCCCCATGGGCTAGGGCACCCATCATGGACATGCTGACGTAAGCTGTAGTCTCCAGGTCAATGCTACTGGTAATAAAAATGTTAGGTGGACACTTGGAAGATAAGCAAGGGCCAATTTGTTATGATACAGTCTGTCTCAGATATATTTTCCCCTGCACTTGGAGAACAGACGTATTGTCAGCCAGTGAGCCTGTAGGGTGCGTGCTTGGCCAGTGAGCTTTAGCACATCCACGCTGCGAGTCCTCTCAGCCAATGAAGTGTTTTCGTCTCTACCATGCTATTATGACTCTGCACTTCTACGATGTGTACTGTTTAATTAGCTGTGGCCAATTTTTCTGACATTTGTGTTCTGGCAAGCCTTTAGAACTATAATGTCAGACAAATGTATGGAAGTAGAAATGTGGAACCAATTGCAAATAAGAGAAGCGTACCATGATGCAAATTAAAATTGAGTTTTATATGGCCTTTAAAGGAATGTTTGCAGGAACACAGGATAAAAATAAGCAACAATTTGGAATTGGTGGAAGTTTTGTTTTGTTTTTTTAAGAAGATTTTATTTATTAGAGAGAGAGAAAGCACAAGCAGGGGGAGCGGCAGGCACAGGGAGAGGGAGAAGCAGGCTCCTCACCGAGCAGAGAGCCTGACATGGGGCTTGATCCCAGGACCCTGGGATCATGACCTGAGCAGAAGGCAGACACTTAGCCAACTGAGCCACGCAGGCACCCCTATGTGGAAGTTCTTTAAAGTCCTGAGGATCATTATAAACTTTATGGCAGCCCAGGGAGACTTGACTAAAAATCATGTTAATCGTAGGTAGAAGAACTTGTGTACAGGTTCATAGGATTTGAGGAGGAGAACTAGTGTTGGATGCCAGAGACAGCCTGTCTTCTTGGGAACTAAGGTACCCTGTCCCAGCCCTGGAATCGACCATTTCTCCTAGAAGCCTTGGTTCATTTCAGTGGGACCAAGGTCTGGGAGCTAAGTTTGCTTGTTGCTACTCTGGTCTTTGCTGTCGGACCCTTTCAGTGAAGAGACCGATGATGCGTATGTACATGTATGCATGTGCCTGCATTTCAGTATAGAGACACACACGCATATACATATATGCATGCATATATATGTGCACATAAACATTCACATACATATTTTAGAAGTCATGAATTTACACCAATTCCTCCAGTTGCAATACATTCCCAGAGGGTTCTTTCTTGCCTTCCAGCATTCCATCTTTGCATTTCCTTCTTCCATAGTGAGAACTCTAGTTTCCAACAACGTCACATTTACTCATTTGTACCTCTAAACCCTTTAGTACATCTAAAAGAGTTTCAAAATTGCTTTGCCTATGACATTACAATAAACAATGTACTAAGAAGAGTTTGGGATTTGTTTGTATTCTCTCTCCCCATCTACCCAAGACGGAGGGTATATAGTCAAATACTGTGTTTATAAATTATTTAGATTGGTTGTTCCTTCCCAACCCTCTCTCCCTGTCTCCCTTCCTTCCTTAAGTGTGGCTATAGTGTTCATTTGAAACACAGTTAGGTTCATGTGTTTCAGCTTGCTTTCAGTTTTAGCACTTTCTTTGTATTTTTATTGATTTAATTTTATTTTTGAATATGTAGAATACTAACATGATTTCAAAGGTCAAACAATATAAAAGGTATAATCGGAAATGCGTCACTGCTTCCTGTATTCTTTCTACCCAATTTCCCCAACCTTTTGTAGACAACCAATTTCATTATTTTCTGGTTCATGCTTCTCATGTTCCTGTCTGTAATGATAAGCCATGTATTTTAAAGTTTCCCCCTTATTTTTACACAAAAATTAGCACACTAAACATTTTTTTTTTTGTATTTTGCTTTTCTAAACAATAATATTTCCTGGAAATCATTCCGTATCCGCACATAGCACTCTTCTCGATCATGTTTCATAGCTGCGTAGTACTCCATTGTATGTAGGTCCCATCATTTATTCAACCAATCTTTTATGCTTGACAATGACAAATAACACTCTGTAAATAACTTTGTGCATTCCTGTTTTCATATTGTCTGTAAACAACGTGTGCATTCATATTTTCATGTTGTTGGAGACAGACGGTCAGGATACATTCATAGAGGGAACTCTGTGCTGTGGTTTGGTTTGGTTATATGTAGTTGGTTAAATATTGTCAAATTCCCCTTCTTAGGAGTCACATTTTTCATATCGATCAGCAATATCAGTGCTGATCAGTGCCTGTTTTTCCACCATCTCATCAACAGAGTATATTGTTAAGCTTTTGAATTTTGTCATTTTGACTGGTGAAAATAGATTTCCACAGGAATTTTTCTTCAATCCAAAGGAAGTCTTAATCAATTGAGGATTTAACCCTTTATCTGTGATGTATGCTGTGAATATTTTTTCCTAGTTTGTCAGATGTCTTTGACTTTGTTAATGTTTTTGCCAGGCAAAACATTTTATTAGTTTTTATCAGTAAATAGTCATATTCACTAACATTTTCTTTTATTGTATTTAGCATTTTAGATCATAGCTAGAAAGCCTCTCCTTATACATGGGTTTTAGAAGAATTCACTTATGTTTTCTTCTGGTACTTGTATATACAGTTTTACTTTTTATATTTAGATCTCTGATCATTTGAAGTTTATTCTTGGGTATGATGAAAAGAATGGCTCTGCTTTTACTTTTTTCCAAGTGGGTATCCAATCATCCTTATGCTGTATGTTGAACAGAGCATCTTTGCCCCAGTGATTTGAGATACCTCCTTTTTCATAAACTAGATTTGTATATGTAGTTGGATCTATTTCAGGAGGTTTACTCATTCCATTGGTCTGACGGCTCCTTCTTGTGCCAATACCATACTGTTTAATGAATGTAGCATATTTTTATACCTGGTAGAAGTTCTTTCTCTTGTCCCCCAATCCCCACCGTCACCCATCACCTTACAGATCTTCATACTCAATAATTTCCTAGCCATCCTTGTGTTTTTTATTTTTCATTTTTAGTTTTTAATAAAACTAAAATTTTAATCAACACAAAGGTGGCTTTCACTCTATCATTATTAATAAATCATACTAAACCTGGATTATGGGAACTGCATTTGTAAAGAGAAGAATGATAGCCATTTTATTCCTATGAAAAATACTTATTTCATCTCTTTATGAGGTGAGTATAGAAGAAAATTATTTCAGTTCAATACAGCTTTGAAAAAAATTAATGTGACTGCCTTATTCCTAATATCTTCTCATTCTTCTTACTTTCCATATCTCACCAATAACCCATTCCACCAAGGGGGAAAGAAAACCATGCCAACACCATGTTCTGGTGGAAATTTACAGTTGAAAACAATCTTTTATCTCATCACTCTTTGAATTAATAGAACCCTCCATTGTATGTATTTATGTTCCTAAAACTAACTCAAGATGATTGTAGTCCACTGCTTCTGCCTTGGGATTGTGTCTATACTGATGTGCCCCTACAGAAGCCAGAGAAGATCAAACCAGCACTGATTCCATCATGGTAAAGCATGCTAGTTTAGATCAGAGTAAGCAAAAACTATAGTCAGTTTCACCTGCTTCAAATTTTGATTCAAGAAATCATATCTGCTGACCCCAGTGGTCCACGAAGATCAATTATGTCTTAAAAATTCAGATTCTATGGAACTTCTGTTTATTGTCAAAGTACATTTTCTTTTGTTTGTGGCATAAATTAGTATTTAAAAAATTGTATTCCCCATCAAGTTTCATCAAAAACAGAGCCATTCTCTCCATTAATTCTGGAAAAATTTTGTAATCTCAAGTTCAAACCACATATTATAGTTGATCAATAGAATATCATACTCCATTGAGATAGTCCAAAGTTTTTACAAAATGCAGCTCAAAATCAGAGAGGGAGACAAACCATGAGAGACTCTGGACTCTGGAAAACAAACTGAGGGTTGTAGAAGGGAGGTGGGTGGGGGGATGGGGTAACTCGGTGATGGGCATTAAGGAGGGCACGTGATCTGATGAGCACTGGGTATTATATGCAACTAATGAATCATTGAACATTACATCAAAAACTAATGATGTACTATATGTTGGCTAATTGAACTTAATAAAATAATAAAAAATGCAGCTCACAAAATAGAAATAAAAAAATCAAAAATCAGCTCAAAAGATGTGTCACACCAACTTAGGTACTCAATTTTATGTGCCAATGATAAGCCAATGGACCATTTCATGAAGGCTTAACTTTTCAATCAGAAGAGATTGCCTTCAAGATTAGAGAACTTTCATTTTAGAAAACTTTGTGATTATTATTGCTATTGAAACTTTTAAGCATTTTTATCAGACAGCTTAATGTCTTTTGTGAGTTACCATTTGATGTATTTTCCTGTTTTCTTCTGTTAAAGTCTCTGTCTTAATTATTTAGGAGTCGCATATTATGTCTATTAATCCTCTCACTGTCATAAGTTTTGCAGATATTTTCCCCAAGTTGTTGTTTTCATATTTGGTTTGGCATACTTTGATACATAAGGTTTTAATTATCTTTATTTATATGGGTCCTTTGTGTTGTGGATTTTTGAAAATTCCTGTAATGCTTGGAAGATTTTCTCCCATCTTCAGATCAAATAAATATTCACCTATTTGATTTTTAAAAAGTGTTTAACTTTTTTTTTTTAAGATTTATTTATTTATTTGAGAGAGAGAGTACAGCCGGGGGGTGGAGGGACAGAGGGAGAGAGAGAATCTCGTGCAGACTCCATGCTGAGTGCAGAGCCAGACATGGGGCTCAATCTCCCGATGCTGGGATCATGACCTGAGCTGAAGGCAGATGCTACTGAGTCACCCAGGTGCCCCTAAAAAATGTTTAACTTTTTAATCCAGTTCCAATTTATTTTGCTATACAGTATGAGATGAAGATCTAACTCTTTTTCCTGATAACCAATTGTCCTAGTACTATTTAAAGAATAATTTATCCTTTATTTGTGGATAATGATCTCGATCATAGACATAATTTTGTATGCAGGCTTTCTTTTCTGTTTTATTAATGTATTTGTCTATTCCTGAGACAGTACTATTCCATTTTAATTATTGTAGCTTTGAAACAATTTCAATATCTGGGCAAAGCAAGTCTCTCTCAGTATACTCTTTCAAAATTTTCTTGACTATTCTCACCCATGTTTTAAAAATAGATGAAGGTTCATATAATTTAATAGTTCTTTTTTGTCCAGAACATACCACATTTATTCATTTCATGTTCACTGACAGACTTAGTTGTTTGCTGCATTTCAATCTGTGTATAGTATTTGTATGTTTCCATAGGGGAGGTGTTGTGTCGGCTTGGCTGGTTCTCTGCTCTGATTTCATAAAGTTGAAATCATGGTGTCACTGAGGCTGATTCTCTTTTGGAGGCTCTGAAGATGAATCATCTTCTAAGATCATCTATTCTGTTGATAAAATTCGTCGTATGTGGTTGTAGGAAATGATGTTTTCATTTCCTTCCTGGCTGTAGGCTGGTGGTTGTTCTCAGCTTCTAAGATCTGCCTCCATTCTTGGCCAGTGACCCCCTTTCTCTGTCTTCAAGGACAGCAATAGCAAGTCAGCCATTCTCATGTTTTGAATCTCCCACATCACCCCTCTACTTCATTTCTCCTTTGCTCCTCTCTTCATCTCTCTGCTACTCTCTGTGTGTTTATTTTGTATACGACATTTAAGACCAACTTATCTAGCTTTATAAAAAAAGCCCATTGGAATTTTTATTGGGATCAGATTACATTTGTAAAGTAACTTAGAGAGAATTGACATCTTGATGATATTGCGATGTGCTAATAAAGAATAAGAGATGTCTTTCCATTTTTTCAGGCCTATTTTTGTGTCTTACAGAAGTGTCTTATAGTTTTCCTCATGTAGATTTTCAACATTTCTTGTGAAATTTGCTCCAAAATATTTCTGGTATAGAATGTTTTTAATATTGTTATTTTTCATAAGTACATTCATTTTGTTTATTCCCTTTTCACCTAAGAATTATTTCATGCAAGATCTTTAATTTCCAGGTGACACGCCTTTTATTTTTTTATTTTTATTTTCTAGTTTTATGGCATTGTGGTCAGATCAATTTCAGTACTGCATTTTATGGTGATTATCAAATTTCTCTTTGTGTCTTAGAACAGTGGTTTACAAACTGTGGCCTGGAGGTCTGTACCCCTTGTAAATTTTTTTAAAAACATAAATGGAGAACTTACTGAATTATTTTAAAGTATACACAGAGTGTAACAATCATGAAGTTAGGAAACACCTTCACTCCCTTCTTTCCAGTGACAACTTCTTCTTCCCATTGTAGAGGAAACCAGTCTATTGACATTATGATAATGAGTTTCTTGCCTTTAGTTTTACCACCTAAATATAAATTTCTAAACAATATAGTTTCATCTTATGAAAATAAAATAAGTT
This sequence comes from Ursus maritimus, assembly GCF_017311325.1. Taxonomy (NCBI): domain Eukaryota; kingdom Metazoa; phylum Chordata; class Mammalia; order Carnivora; family Ursidae; genus Ursus; species Ursus maritimus. The sequence goes on from NW_024425452.1 coordinate 24,049,767, forward strand.
TTTAAAATAAAACTTTTAATTTTGAGATAATGAAGAGTACCATGAAATTGTAAAAGAGAGTACAAAGAGATCCCGTGTACTCTTTTTGCAGTTTTTCTTAGTGGCAGCATCTTGGAAACCTATAGCACAATTATCACAATCATAATATTGACATTGATACAATCAACCAATCTTATTCAGCAAGATCTCTAATATTCTCCTTTTTTCCCCCAGCACCACCTCATACCCAAGGAGTACAATCTCTTTTCTCTCTACAATCTTCCCCCAGAAGCACTGCCTCTAAGGCTGCTACTTCAAGCCCTGAACACTTTCAAGGCTCTTCCCTGTAGCTAGAGCTGGAAATTACCAAATCCCAATGTATGTCTGACATTTTTTTTGCATGTCTCACCTCTTCCTATTGGCCCCTAACCCCACTTCTCTGTGCAAAAGGTTTCCTGGGATGGTTTGCAGGTATTAGAAGCTTTACTTTGTTAGAATTTTTTTTTTTTCCTTATAAGTGACTTGAAAGTTGCAGTGTTTTCTGTTCCCTAACAATGTTTAAGTCATAGGTCCCTTGTAGTTGTATTTGCTCTGCTTGTTAATTGTATGGTTATTTTGGGAATGTCATGGGGGAGATTTGGAATCAAGCTACTGCTATTGTTCTTCAACCTCATTTAATCTCTCTAACAGCTTTGTGAGTACTACCACCCTTCAGTCCTTTGAATAGGAGGAAACTGAGGCCCAGAGAAGTTAAGTGATACCCAAGAAGTTGGTAAGTGGGACACTTGGGAATTGCTGATACACATTTAATAAACTCTCAGGGTTGAAGAGACTGTAACATTTGTTCCTTAGATCACTGCTATAATACAGACCCACTGTGGCCACTGAGATTTCTGCTTGAGTATCTCCAGTGGTAAGGAACACATTGCCTCCAAATCTTTGGATTCTCTAAAATGGCTAAAAGCTTTTTTATGCCAACTTTGCGGATGGGGTCAACAAAGTTCAAATCTAAACCTCCATCCTTGTTCTAGTGCTTTATTGTTGGAAGTCAGAAATGCATTCTGCTCTTCAACAATACATTTTTGAGTCTCCTTTACCAAATGGTCACATTGTTTTAGACATGTCCTACTTAATTATACCTCTACAGAAATGAACACAAAACTTCTTGGAAAATCTGACCACATAAAACAGAGTAGGACAATTTGTTCTAGCCTGGACATTATAACATATATTGATAAAATGTCATTTTATATATATAGTGTTTTTTTGTTTTGTTTTGTTTTACCATCATGTCACTCTATGAGTTGCAAAGGTAGTGGTTAGGACAAGCCCTAAGTCTTTTTCCACATCTGCTGATGACAAGTCACATGTCCCCATGCAGTCCTTGTATAGGTAGCTATCTGAGCCCCAAAGCTGGACTTCTACATTTATACCAATTCAGTTTCATTATTTCCAACCTGGCCTATCCTTCTTTTGGCTTGCTGAGATTTTACTGGCGTCTTGATTCATCTACTATAACACTCTGTCTTCTTGCTTTCTTTACAAAATAAATAAATAAATAAATAAATAAATAAATAAATAAATAAATCCAACATATCTTTATCTTAGTAAACTTAAAAATGTGGTGTAGGGCAGGACTGAAACAGAGTCCTGTTGCCATTCAAATCTTTCCTCTAAATTAATGATTCTTAATGTGGTATGTTTTAAGATATGTAACAAGTTATGGGTAGAATATAACCCATCTTCTTTAGCTGTTTAATATTAATGCATGCCTACCTGAAAATGTAGCTAAACATTTGAAGACCTTGTAAAACTTAGGATTTTTAATTTTGATTTCGGATAAATGGGTCAAATAATTTCTTTCAGTAGGCTAAGTCTTCATTCTTTTGCTGTCTTTCTACGCCCTACCCTAGTGTAGTTATCAAAGAATAAAATTTATATACGTTCTTTTTACTAGTTACTATTATTTCATTTTAGTATCACCAGTATGGATAACATCACACACTTTCTAATAACTCTTTCTCAGCATGTATTGGCATTTTTATTTTACCTTACTGTTTTTTTCCTCCTCTTTAGGCTGGATGACATTCCGTTGGCCAACTGGTTGCCTCTAGGCTCCTTATGATAGATTGTGACCTAAACACAGGTTTATTCACTGAAAATGGAGGAATTATTATATTATTATTATTATTATTATTATATATGGTGAGCATTAAAGATTATTTCTAATTAAGTTAGCAATGAATATATATTTTGTTGAAGTATAATCAACATATAGTGTTATATTAGTTTCAGGTGTACAATATAATGATTCTATAATCATAATGTATAATCCATAATGTATAATAATTCTATACATTTTTCAGTGCTCATCAAGGTAAGTGTACTCTTAATCCTCTTTATTTATTTTACCCATCCCCCTCCTCCTACCTTCCCTCTGGCAACCACCAGTTTGTTCTCTGTATTTAAAAGTCTGTTTGTTTGTCTGTTTTGTTTCTTAAATTCCACATACGGGTGAAATAATATGGTATTTGTCTTTTTCTGATTGCCTTATTTCACTTAATATTATACCCTCTAGGTCCATCCATGTTGTTAAAAATGGCAAGATTTCTTTATTTATGATTAATATTCCATTGTATATATATCCCACATCTCTTTTATCCATCCATCTATGGATGGACACGTGAGTTGCTTCCATAATTTGGCTATTGTAAGTAATGCTGCAATAAATAAAAGGGTGTATTTATGTTTTTGAATTAGTGTTTTCATTGTCTTTGGGTATAAATACTCAGTAGTGGAATTACTGGATTATACAGTAATACTATTTTTAATTCTTTGAGGAACCTCCATACTGTTTTCCACAGTGGTTGCACCAATTTGCATTCCCACCAATAGTGCATTAGGATTCCTTTTTCTCCACACCCTTGCCAATACTTGTCATTTCTTGTGTTTTTTATTTTAGCCATTCTGACAGGTGTAAAGTGGTATCTTATTGTGGCTTTAATTTGCATTTCCTTGATGGAGAGTGATGAGCATCTTTTCATGTGTCTGTTGGCCATCTGTATGTCTTCTTTGGAAAAATGTCTATTCAGCAATGAATATATCTTACAGGAATTTATCTTCTGTAAAATTCTCCTACATAATACACATCCATGTAAGCTTGATACAGTGAATGACATGCTCTAAATGGAAGGTCAAGATTTTTTTAATGAAAGTTTGTCACACTTAGATTTATATCAAATCCCCACTTCCAGAATGAAAAATCCAAAGGCTTACCATAATTAAATAGGTCTCAGACCAAACCCAGGGCCTACTGGAAGAGCCACACTTTGCACAGCAGTGTCATTTCATCTAGCCTTTATTTGCCAATTGCTATTACCAACAGAAAATGCTGATGCTGTTCAAGTTATCAAGAAAGTCTTTATCCTCTAAAATATATTAAAAATTCATATATTGTAGATTATACAAAAAATGACTGAAAATGGTAACCCAAAACAAATTTGTATACTAACCATCACTGTTGAATATGAACAAAAATCTTGTTATATTTGAGATCTCCCAGATTTTGAATGCTTTAATTAACACATGAGAAAAATGTTCATGTCTTTAAAAAATAATACTTTATAGAATGTTTTTGAAATGACAAAATTATAAGAATGAACAGATTAGTGGTTGTCAGGAATTAGGGATGGTGGAAGAAAGAGTGAGATCTTTGCAGTGATGGAATAGTCTGTGTGTTAATTGTGGTGGTGGTGACGTGAGTCTATACGTGTAATAAAATGGTATAGAACTACGCCCATACATTGTTTTCTAGCCATGATAGGGTACCATAACTTTGTAAGACGTAACTATTGGGGGAAATTGGGTGAAAAGTATATAGGCTCATTCCATCATATTATTTTTGCAGCTTCCTAAAAAATCTACAATTATTTCAAAATAAGTTAGAAAACAACTATACAATCTACAAGTTAACTCAGTATCATTCCACAGCTATTCACCAAGGTGAAATATATGCAAAGAAATTGCCTCTAATCATTTCTGTACTGAGGCAGGATTATAAACAAGTAAACATAAATAAAGTTCAAAAAAACTATTGAATGAAGGGTTAGGAATTTTGTGATTGAATGAATAAAGTAATCTTATGAGTTAAAGCAGCCTAACAGTCAATTTTCAGCAAGTAATAGAGAAAACCACAAGTCTTTAAAATGGTAACTGCTAGTTTAGGGGATAAAGCTTCCTTTTTGTCTTTTTTCATCCTGCACAAACACCTACCACCAGCACAGCATTAGTCATTCAATAATTCAAAAAATGCAAAAGGTAGGATCCTTAGGGTCTTCTGTTTACTTAGGTTGCAGGAGCATAATCCTCAGGAAAGAGGTTCAGAACCTCTCATGTTCATTGTCACGGTAGTCAGTGCTACACAGCTAAGTTGTTTAGTGCACTCAGCAGATGGATTTGGAAATCTCCACAACTCTGAATTTAAACACAAGAACCTGGATAATTTGGTGATTGCATGAACACAGAAAGCAATGTATACATACATGATGGGGTGACTTTACAGAGTCATAGTGTCTGAGGGACAATTAACCCAAAAAAGGTGGAGTCATATACCAACTTGCACCATAAAAACTATAAGCACTGTCAGGAATTTGAGTAAAACTCAGGACAAATCATCCTTCCTTACCTAACATTATTGTTAACAGTCTATTGCCACAGCGTGAATCTCAGAATTAAGGAAGGCAGAAGAGGCCATTAGGTCATGATATGTAAGTTCCAGACCAAACACATGGACCAGAGAATGACAGGTACTTATCTTCTACATACATTCTTTTCTTCTACATACATGACTAATGATCTTGGATTAACCATAAATATCAGATTGTACTTTTTAGCACTTTCATTACTATCATAAAACTAAAAGGCAAACAAAGAAACTAAGTTCAGATTCCTGCAGGTCATGCAATACCAAGAGAGATAATAAATGGGAAAAAATGACCTATTCAGTCAGAGGGACCTGGATTTGAGACATATATCTGGTACCAACAGGCTATAGGAATTTGAGCAAGTTATTTAGGCAGATAATTAAATTTAGACTAGACTATGTTATGGTTACAAATAATCGCCTTCTCCATCCTCAACCTGAATCTCAGGAGCTTACCAGAAGAAAAATTTCCTTTTTATGTCCAGCGCAGGTCCAGCAGAGGGCCACTGTCTAGCATAGTCAATCAAGGATCCAGGTGACAAAGGCCCCATTTTGACAAGTGTTTCACCAACACAGGGGAAAGAAACATGGCAAATTGTATCCAGGCCCTTATTGCTTCCCTGGTGCTTCTGTTCCCATTTCACTGACCAAAGCAAGTCATGCCTCAACTCAAAAGATATGGAGAAGTGCCAACTTCTCATGTGCCAGAAAGAGAGAACTGAAAATTTGTAAACAACCCAATGTCTTCTTAACAATCAACTTCAGTTTTGTCCCCTGGAAAAATTGAGATGATAATATCTAACTTAGAAGGTACTTGTGCATATCACGTAATGAGTAGGAGCAGATCTCTGGTGCCACATGGCCCAGGTTGGAATCTCAGCTCTAATGCTTCTTAGCACAACTTTGGGTACTTTTCTTAATTTCTGTCACTTCGGAGTCCTCATTTGAAAAAACAGTATTCATGCCAATTATTTGTGAGGATTCAATCAGTTAATATAAGCAAACTGTTTAAAATAGTGCCTGGTGCATCGTAAGGACACTAGGTATTTACTTTTGGCCCCTAACATGGCTTCGGGAACACAGAGAATCTTTAGTGATGATTGGGAGTCATCACGACAATGATTGTTACCTGAACTGAAGCCAAGCTTGCTGTTGCCCAGCACAGTCTTACTGATACTTGTGAAATAAAAAAAAGTCAGTAAAAATCTAATCAGATTCCACTGACTGAGCTGGAGTAGATTATGTAGAACTTAAAATGTTCACCGAAGCATAAATTTGTAGCAAGGGCAGCAGGTGCAGTCCCCACAAAACTAGTGGGGACCTCTTAGTTGTTTCCCACTGTTGTCCAGGGCCATTGCTGCGCTGGCTTATTCTGGAGATGACTGAATATTTGCGGAGTGGAATGAGATGGAAATGGCCCAGCCCAACTGCAGTGACTGCACTGTACTAACAATGTCTAATCAGAGTGCACAGGAAGGAAGGTGGAGACTTGGCCTCTTCAGCACACTCACATGACTGGGCTAGCAGCAACACTAAAACTGGACTATTTTAAAATTCAAAGGTGGTTTTAAAGACATGTTGCCTTTTTTTTTTTTTCTGGAATGTCTAGGTCCAGGTGTTTAAAGCATTTTAGTACATCTAGAAATTCAAAGCTTCCAAGTGACTGAATTATACAGTGAAGTCCTGGAAGTTGGCAGATTCTCAAGTAATGGGCATTACCAAACTGCAGAAATAACTGTTTTACCCTATGAGACTTGGAGGTTAAAATAGGATGCATTTTTCTCTTTGAGTCAAAAAAGCAGCACTTTAAGGCCATACTTGGCCTTTTGGAGACAAAGCTTTGATGAACTCAACATTACAGAATGTTTGGCAGTCACTCTAAGATCATAGGGTATTTTTCTGGCCAGTCTGGAGGCAATTTTTATGCTTTAATTATGATTATTTTTAAGATGATCCACATCACCATATTTATCTCTTTCGGACCTGCAGGCTCCCAGGTAGTACACTACAGAGGTGTGTTAAACCCGAGACTCTAAAGTGTGTATCATTCAAACGTAACATTCAGAAGTAAATTATCTTTGAGAAAGTGTAAATTTATTTTGGACGGATGGGCATACTGTTACTTTAGTCACCATTAGTTTTCGTTGTTTGGGACAGTTCCAAACCTCATAAGACTGTCATTTCCCAGTTATTGTGACAACCAAAAATGCCGACACCCACTTCCAAACACCCTCGTGGGGCTGTCCTGTTCCCAGATGAGAATCATTAAGTGGAGCTCATTAGCACATGTGACTTGATGTGTGAAGTCAAGGTTTCTTAGGTTTGGCTGAATATAAAAGCATCCTCAAACTAGTGTTTGAAGTTGAAGTCTTTTCTTAAAAATAAATTTTAAAAGACAATTTTAACAACCACAGAACAGTCTTTTGTTCACAGAAAAGACAAAAATTCAATCACAATTACCATTCTAAAGCTGAAAAATAAGAATGCTAAATTTACAGTCTAGTTGTATATTTGACCTTGACTGGTAGAGGGCTTATCTGTTTCTAACCCAATCCTGGATTACCTGGCTATGGAAATACTTTAAGGCGAGTGTCTTAGAGAGAGTGTCTCTTTTAGTTCTCAAGTGGCTACTGACACCTATGTAATCCTGTGTAAGTCAGTTAACCTTTTGATGCCTTGCCCTTCCCTGGAACGTGTAACTAAAGGAGTGTAGCAGCATGGCAATGGCTGAACGCCTCTCGTCATCAGCCATTTAACTCTGATCTTTCAGTAATCTGGGGACTTGATGGAACTGGTACAGTGAGATTTTGAGAAGAATGGTGTTCTGTGAAATAGGACAGCATCTTGAAGGAAAGTGGATGTTTGCTTAAAAGTCAATTTGCTACGTGAACTTATGGGTGGTGGAATAGTTTGTGGCAGTTTCAGAGAATGCTCCTTAAGATGTGTGCTGTTACTATGTTTTGAGAGAAAGATTCTCAGGGAGAAAGAATTTCTCTTAGTGACTGCTTGAATTAAGAGTTCTACCTGTCTAATTCAAGATCAGATGATTTAATTTTTTCAATTTAATTTTAAAAACTTTTTATTAAACTATAATTCACAATCCGGAAAGTACAAAAATAAATTTCAGCTTGAAGACATTTCATGTGTAACCAGTACTTAGGCCAACATATTACCAGCATCCTAGACGTCCTGTCCCTCATGTCCATTGACAGTCATCGGTTTCCCACCCTGCAAGGTAACCATATTTGGACTTCTATCACCATACATATAGATTAGATTTGCCTGTTTGAAATTATTATAAATAGAAATATAAAGTATGTCTTCTTTTGTGTCTGGCTTATTTCATTCAACTTTGTGAAATTCACTGATAATTTCATGTGAATTGTAAATTGTTCATTCTCAGTGCTGTGGTATTCAGTCATATGAATATACCACAATTTAAAAATCCTACTGTTAATGGGCATTTGTGTAGTTCCCGAGCTGGGGCTGTTACAAATAATACTGCTATGAACATTCTTAGTCATTTCTTTTGGAGAACATTCTACAAATTTCTGTGGGGTAGAAAACAAGAGCTGGGACATAGAATATGGATATATTCAGCTTTAGTAGATACCACTAAACAGTTTTCTAAAGTGGTTGTCCCAACAAATGCTTCCATCTGCAGTGTTGCTCCATATCCTTGCCAACATTTTTTTTTTCTTTTTAATTTTACCCATTTTAGTAGTTGCATCTTGGCACTAAGCTGTGATTTCAATTTCCATTTACTTGATAACTAATGAGGCTGAGCAACTTTTTATGTTAACTGGTCATTTGCATATCTTCTTTTTGTTCAAGTCTTAGCCCATTTTTCTAGTAGGTTGTCTGTCTTATTAATTTGCAGGAAGTCTTTATTCCAGGTACAAGTTGTTTGGTATATTTGTTGTAAATATATTCTCTTACATTATCTTTTCATTTTCTTAATGATTTTTGATGAAGCAAATTTTTTTTTTAAAGATTTTATTTGTCAGATCGAGAGAGAGAGAGCAAGCGAGAGTGAGTGCACACAAGCAGGGGGAGCAGCAGGCAAAAGGAGAAGCAGATTCCCATCTGAGCAGGGAGCCCGATGTGGGACTCAATCCCAGGATGCTGGGATCATGACGTGAGCTGAAGGCAGACACTTAACTGACTGAGCCACCCAGATGTCCCGATGAAGAGAAATTCTTGATGTTATTTTCCGAACTGTTATATTTTTTTCTTTCCACTAGTGTTGTCTTATGATTTTTTAAAAGAATTTTGCCCACTCCAAGGTCATAAATATGTTCTTCTTCTTCTTTTTTTTCCTGGAAGCTTAGTTATTTTACTTTTCATATTGAGATCTACAATCTGTCTGGATTTTTTTTTGTGTGCATGGTGTGAGGCAAAGGCTAAAAATTAATTGTCCTTAATAAGGGTATTAAATTAACCCAGCACTGCTCACTGAAAAGACCATCCTTTCTCTAATGTACTCAGTATCATCTTTCTCATAATAGTGTCTCTGTTTTTCCATTCATCGTCTGTATGTTTGTTGCTACACAAATAGTACACTATTATAGTTACTATGACTTTATAATAGATCTTGATATGTAGTCGGGTAATTTCTCCATCTTCTTCAAGACTGTCTTTTGCCATTTAGTTACTCTTTTGTCATTTAAATTGTAAGTTTTAGAATTTCTCAATTTCCAAATTGATCAACCTGGAAAGAATTAGCCACTTAATAATTTGAGTCCTGTTCTCCATGGCCATGTTATATCATTCCATTTTACTTAAGTCTTCTTTAATTTCTTCCACTATTGTTTAATTTCCAGTATAAGGTCTGACATGTCTTTTGTTAGATTTATCCTTGGGGTATTTGAGTTTTTGTTGCTACTATAAACAGTAATTTAAAATTTCACATTTATTTGTCTGTTGCTGATTTAAGAAATAAAAGTGATTTTTGTGTATTATCCACATAACTTTTTAATGATAGAGTTAAAAAAATAACACCCAAGAACCACTGTTGTGATTGATAACTTGCTCTCAGCAGTTTTAAAAGAGAGAAAGGAACTATATTTAGATCCAGAGAAATCAAAGCAAGAGAATTTTATAGAAATATATCACCACTAGGCATAAAAATATTTATGCTATAAAGACTTACTAATTTAAAGAAATAAGGACAAGGAAACGATGAATTCATAATCTAATATAGTATATATTAGACTTATTTCTGTTGAGTTTTTTTGACACAATTAGGCTTGCAAAGAACTGTCAGTTAAAGCTTAGGTTTTTTCAAACATAAATGGAAATTTACATTTAAAGTAAGTTTGATCTTTTAAAGCATTTATAGTATTTGCTTAGCAAACAACAAATATACAAATACAGTGGAAAGATAAATCATCCTTATCAGTATTTGGAGAACTATACGTTTGACCAAAGTAAGGTCTAAGTTGATAAAATCACTTGTACAATACATCTTAATTTGAAAATATATTAATATATTGCATTATATTGGAATATTTGTACACACATATCTATATATTCAAATTATCACTGTATATAGGACAAGTAAATTTTATTAACTTGGGCCTTACTCTGTATGGATATATAGATACACACACATATGTAAGAACACATATACATTAACCCTTATATTACTTTCTATTATATAACTGCTTAGCAATATCTTCTCAGTAAATGCATATAAATAACAGTGACCTCTCAAGCATGTTTATTAATACAATACCTATGTCACAAAACAGCCTAGTAACAATGAGAACATATTTGGAAGAATAATGCTAAGTATAAAGGCTAACAATATTATATAGATTTATAGCTAGAGGTTTTTTATAGACAATGAAATAAATTTTCCAGAATATTTAAATTCAATTAGTTTTGAAAGATTGAAAAAGACAACAATACTACTGAATAAAATTGGATATTTTAGATACATAGAATAAAGAAGATGTTTATATCCTGACATGTTATATATTTACTTGTAGGTTCATGAGAGTAAGGATTTTGTTTCTGTTCACTGCTAGATCCCCAATGGCTAAAAGTGGCACAAAGTGATCAATGAATATGTGCTGGCTGATGGAATGACTATCAGCACAAATGTCAATAAACTTGAAACAGCTACATTCATAACTAAAAGACAAAATCAACTTGCATCTGAATATCTGAATGGTTCCACTTTTCATTTAGGCAAAGTAACTCAAATGCTATGAAAAACTGCATGGGTCATTCCTCTCTTACTCTGAGCTGCCTTTGCATTTACCCATATAATCTGCACCTGCTAGCAAAAGTAAAATTTTAAACATCCACAATAACGATTTCTTTAGAAGACTGTAGAGCATTGTCTCAAAGAGGTCCTCCTCAAGCCTGCAGGCAAAATCTAAAAAGGTTAATGACTCAACCAAGCTGGAGTTGCTCAGCAAGCACTTCAACAGTGTCTGCCACTGCTGCAAGGCCAGCTTGTTCAAATACTTCCTTGCAATCACACGCTAAGGTAATTGTATGTATACGCATTTTTTTTGTTGTTGTTAGACTCACATGAAATAATTGCTCCTATTGTCTTAGATCCTGCACTTGGCAAGGAGGAGAAATTAAAAGTTCCTCTAATATTTTTAAAGCAGTAGAGTGTCTTTTGGTTTAAATGACTATCATATGTTGTTATATCAAGACAATATATTCAAGTAATTGTGTCCAGATTCGTTTAATATTCAAAACAAACATTAAGTTAGTTTTTTAACCTTTTTAAGTGCTTGCTATATTAGAATATACCTTAGTATATAAATATGCTCTATGAAAAGAAGACATTTAATATAGATTAGGAAAAAACCAACAGATTTTGTCAAGTTCAATAATCTTGACAATAATTAAGTTCAATAAATCCTTGATTTAAATTATTTGCATAGAAGAAAAAATTCAGAGTTATGGTTTTTCTGGTTAAGGCTTAACCTAAGAATTAGTTTGTGTAGCTTTTTCTGAACATTCTCTTGCATCTCCCCCACGATCCTATCTTTCTTTGAGATGTGTAACTAAATTCTGGCTTTAAACAGCAGGCCTTATTCATACTGCTCATCATTACCACTCTAAGCCTGGGTCTTTAGATTGCATCTGATCCTTGACAAAACAGCAAGTGCCAGAACACCAGAACTTCTGCTTCAAAAAAAGCTAAACTCAGGGTAGAAATGCTATGCAGGTTAATAGAGAATTGTTCGGTTTAATGTGCAGGCACTTAATGGATTGTTGCTTTTACAGACCGGGCCACAGCAACTCACAAAATGTAGCCTCAGCCTTGTATAGGTTACCAGAACTTTCATCTCTTGGATAGTTGGTAATTTTTTTTTCTAAACGGTGTTGGACAGATCAAGGATAACTGATCGTACAAATTATTTTATATTTGTTAGTATGACTCAGTCAATATACTTTTTTTTCTTCTAGAGTTGACCTCATAAATAAATACTGGATAGGATTAATTACACGACACATAAAAACATTCCAAATCCGTTTCTCTGTAGTTGATTTCCAAGGCAGACAGAGTAAACAGCCTTCTCCCAGCTTTCTTACTTTCCACAGCTGAGAGTGTAGGATGTTTACAGTATCTGTCGCTCAGGGTGGGGTTGGCGGTCAGCAGCACAAGCCTCAGGAAACCCAGCATCATTTCAAGATACCATAATGTGTTACAGGAAAAGATCCGAAAAGTATACTTGGAAGTAAATTATGGCTCTTTTAGGACTGGGGCTAGAAGGGTGGGTGAGGAGGCCACATGACACTACTTTCTCAGCGTCTGCTGAGTTTTTGTCTTCCTGCTCTGCACATCCTAGGATTTTCCTGGGATCTATAGCTTTGGCCCTGCACACTAATGGATTCTGTTATTGTTGGATTTTCAATATTTTATGATTTCCCAAAATGATCTCAAAAGATTCACCCACCCCTTAAATGGTGCCCCTTTCCTTTCCGTATGTGGGAAGATGTGAAATCCAGCCTCTCTCACTCTCTGAGCTATACAACTTTGTTTCAGCTCACTCCTGCATGTAACTGAGAACAATGGCTGAACTGTGCTTGCCAAAGACAAGAAGACGACCATCCATCAGTGTAATTACTGAAAGTTATTTTAATTACGGGTTACATAGTCATAAGCTCAATCAAATGAGAAAATGTAAATATGGTAGGACACAGGTTGTATGCATAAAATGGTGTATTGTAAATTGCTAACAAAATGCTGAAATTTTAAAGAATCAAATATATTTGGAAGGAAGTAAATCTGTAATTAGAGGCATATACATGAATGGAGTTAGTCAATACCTAAAGTTCTTTTCTAAAAATCATTTATTCAAGCGGTTCCTGGACTTCATTTGTTATTATTGATCTATGATGCACTAAACACTTGGGTGAAAAAGAAAAACATCAATACTGTATATGACAAAACAGCCTTCTACACCACATTGTAAACCAAAGTGGCACCTAATTTCAAAATATTACTGGACATTGTCCATTCATTCATCAAACATTTGTTAGTGCCTGTCATATATCAACCATGTGTTAAATTCTGAGTGATGAGAAATGAATGGTATCATCCTTTCCCTGAAGAAAAACATGGCCTAATCTACCAGACAGACTCATAGGCCATTGTTAAAAGAGTGGCAAGTGCTGTGGTGGGTCAAAATGACATTTCTGAGTTGGCTGATAACCTAGGCTGTCTTGAAGGTTGAATAAGGCTGGCTAAGTCGAGATGGTGCTAATATGGGTTTGGAAGGGGTGGGCAGGAAAAGGGATAGTGTAGTTTTAGATGTACCAGAAAGAACAGTCACAAAGCTGGAGAAAGAAAGACAAAGAATGTATGTTGACACCTTCAAAAGTTCAGTAGAGTTAGAGCCAAAGATGCATGTGGGTGAAGGGAGGTGAGGTTAGAGGTAGATCCGAGTGGGAGATGATCAGGATTCCTAATATTCCAGGCTAAGAAATTTGGGCATTATGTCCAAACCATGGAGGTCACTAAAAGATTATAAGTAGGCAAGTGGCATGAGCATGCCTGTCCTTTAGAGTTTACTCCACATGTAAGGCTGCAGGTAAGGAAAATAAGAAAAGGATTAATGGTATAGAGGAGAGCATGAGAGTTTTAATTAGGGAAGTAGCAGTAAGGGACCATAGAAAATAAATTTGAGAAATTAGAAAAAGAACAGAACTCAGTGAGTGACTGCTTGAGGGGATGGAGAAGTCTGGGTAATTCCAAAGTCTCGCTTGGGTGACAAGGCCTTTCACGTAGGAGGGAATGAATATGAAGAGGGGTGGTGAAGGAAGGAGCTCGGAAGAATACCAACAATATCTTTAGTGGATCTGGGCTAGAAAGTTTATGAATTCACACTCAAGGCATATTTAATTCTGTCATAACTGAAAGGATGAATACATTCTGAAGGATTAAATCAGATAATCCTGTTCTTTATTCTCCTGCTTCTGTACCTCCACTTGCCCCCCATAGGTGGCGAATGCCCACACATTCTTCAAACCCCAAATCCAGTATTTTATCTTCTGAAGCCTCCTCTGGCCATCACCATCCCTAATATTGGTGCCCTTCCTCCAGCCTGGGGAGGAACTGTTCACTCCCCACTTTGACCATCAGGGTACTCTGCATTTTCCTCTATCACAGCACTTACACTTTATTGCAATTAGTTGCTTACCTATCTCTCTATAAAACACTGTTTCATTTCAGTTCGTTGCATTTAATTAAAAAATTTTTATAACCTGTAGCCAAGTTTGGCACTACAGGAGGTTCCCATGTTTGATGGGAATGAATGTGTGATGAATGAATGGTGCGTAAATGTATGATGCCATGTGCCACCTGGCAATTTGTTAACAATTTGAAGATGATTACTTGGGTTTTAAATATTTAAATAATAAGTATTTAACCAGCTCCTGAACATGTGTTTTTAAACTCCTAAATAATTCAACGTTAGGCTGCTTTACTTTTCCAAGGAACTTGTAGCTAAGAAGATAAATTACTGCATCATAAGCAATCTTTCCATTTTTTAAATGACAGCAAAACCTTTTGGAAAGTTAACTTTGCATGACGGCAGTTTGATTTGTTTTAATTTAATTTTTTTGTGATGGATTCCAAATGAAGAAAAATCAGGGTACAAACAGTGCAGAGGAGAAGTGCATGTAAACAGTTTATAAATGGACAAGAAAGAAAGGAAATGACCCTAATAGTTGGTTCTGACTATTGAATAATCATTTAAGAGTTTAAAATGTTCTCACTGGGAAGAACCACACCCTAACTAAATACAGTCATTAAAATAATTTTAGTTACATAAAATGATTATTTTAACCACTCAAAGACAAATCAGAGAAGTTCCTGTTGTAACAAGAAATCTACTCTTTTCAAATAGGGCTTCTGATTTTATAGGCATTTTAGTTACATAAAACTAATCTCTGATAAACCAGTAATTTGGTCACTTTGAGTGCTAAATGAAGAGATATTTATTTCAAGCGTATATTATATATGATTACATTTGGTACACTTTGTATTAAAAATCTTTTTATCTATTATCTGATTTAAAAATATTCTGCAATAGTACCCATCAGCTTTCAGGATACACATTAGCCTTCTCCCAACCTCAGTTTTTAGGTTAAAATGTAGCAGCTTCATAGTACCATGAATGACTGGAGAAAAACCACTGTTACCACTTTTGAAGCTTGATGTATCTTGTGCACTCAGGATTTTCCTACTGCTCCTGCCTTGCCCTATCATGGGTGTTACTAATTCCTAGTCAGGCACCAGGTCTCCTGCCATTGTTGCATCTTAAGCTGTTGTAAATTCCCTGGTGAGGATGCCTGCTTGCATCTTATTCTGTAGGCACATCTCCATAAGCCACTTCCCCATCTGCTCTCTTCTCTCACCCAGGCCATACACTTGCCATTTCACCTCCCATGCACTTTCATTCTGACCAATTTTGTGAGATGAAAATTTAATAGGAAACCATCACCCCTCTCAGTTGGAAACTAAATCCAAGTGTGACAAACATATTCTCAATGAATAATGGACTATACAGAAATTTCCAGGAAACTATGAGAAAAATCACAATTAAAATGCGATGACATGCACTCTTTTGAGCCTCCCTCATGTATAGTAACTTTACTCTAACTTACTCTAGTTTGTATTTATCTGAGATCCTAAAGGAAAACTGCCAAGTATAGACTACATCACTGCCACTGTGTTATAATACATGAATAATCAATGATAAGGTGACTTTAAAATAGAAGTGCCAAATATCTTCCTAAAATTAAGAGATTTTATGAGTTTGAGATTTATCCACCTCAAAAATTCCATGGTTTTATTTTCAAATCATTTGCTCTGAGAAAGTCCACTCCTTCTTTAATTAACCTATCCTGGAGAAAAAGATCTCCCTGATCCCCAAAGTGCTGTCCTTTGAATCTGTGCCTGAAGTGATTCTGTCTCAAGTTCTCACTGTGGCTTAAATCTAAAATCTAAAAAATTCTATAGTTGTGAGGGAACAGTCAAAAGTTTGTGTCATCGTTGTGTAGAATGCTGTGAGTAGATTCACAGTCAGTGTGATGTAACCTACTCAATTATACTTTCCTTAAAAATTCTTTGGGCTTTTAATTTCTCTAGTTATTCTTTCCTTTACACTTAACCATTTCATTTACTATGCCCAGAAAAGAAAATGTGGATGAATTAATATTTTTTACTGCCTATCAATATAATCGTTTTCTATTAAGTATGCAATTTCAAGGTTTTTTTTTTTTTAATATTATGGGGGCCAAACGTTTTCAATTAAAGTGGTAGAAAAACTTGGTTCAAAAACATTTTTTACAAGGCAATTTTTGGAGTCCTCTCCCCATATATTCTGTGAGCAAGGTTATAAACTACATATTATTCTGACAGCTTCAGCCATGATAAATAATTACGGTTCCTGTGTGTAAAAGTCTGCTAATTTTGGCTCCAGCCACAGTGATGGGTGTGTCACACTGACAAAAGAGAAGGTATTCTGGCAGTGTTGCCATACTAACATTCATTAGAAAACTCAAATGCTGGGCCTGCCAATATTTTAGTTAAATCTTAAGTATTTACTACAGACATCTGAATTAACTCTTTGGAAATAACTGCCAGTGCTGCAGAGTATCAAAATATTATATTACTTAGTGGCACGAGTTCATATTTTGATGAGATTAGTCTCTCCACTGAAAAGGCTTTACCAACTTAAAGTTATTTTGGCCAGATATGTACTTTGGCCAGATTCTTTTATGTACGAAACACACAACCCATCCCTATTTTTAAAACAAAGTGCATACATGTATGTGTGTGGGGGGGCTGTTTCTGGAAAGCTACACACAAAATAGCAGTAGTGACCTCTGGGAAAAGGAGGAGGGAACTAGGGCTGGGTATCAAAGAAAATTTCAACTTTACTGGCATCAAATTAATTTTTTTAAAAGAATGTACTCACACTTCTATCTAAATAATATATATTATACATATATATGAAATTACATCTGTATATATCTCTAAATCTGTATATATACAGATTTAATTTTAAATTAAAGTTCTCTAACAAAATTAGACATAGGGTTCAATTGGAGTTCTGGCCTCTTTAGAGATTTAATCAAATTGGTTAACTGTGACTTTGGGTACTCTCTAAAACTCTCTGAGCCTCAGTTTTGCCATCTATAAAATGATAAAATAATACAGATGCATCTCATGGGGTATGCCAAATTCACTCTGAATAAATACATATCTGTTGAAACACTTCTAACATGTTATTAGTCTTATTATTAGTCTTAATATTTCATGTTTAGCCTGTAACAATGTCTATTCTTTCTCCTTAATTAGTTTTCTCCTGTATAGGGGCACGTATCTCTTTCTTCAGCCCAAGGTGGAAATATAAGGGATACTGGCTGCTTTTGTCAGTAGGGCTTCTGGCTCAAGTATCCCTGCCACAGAAAACGATGTAGGACCGGGAAGGGAGAGGCTTCTTAAGGCACATCCTAACTGATAAAACGATTACTTTAAAAAAGTTCCAGACAAAACAGATCAAATCAGAAAATAGTCTAAAAAAAAAAAAAAAACCAGTACCACCAGGTGTCACTGTAACCTAAAGCAATGTTGGTCATTCCTCTATTCAGCAGGAAAGAAATGTACACTACAAGCAAACAAATACTATCTACAAGGCTTTCCATGTCGTTAACTTATATTATCATAGTTACTAAACTAGTTACTAAATTCTAAATAAATGGATCACCACAAGCCTTTGTTTTAAAAAACTTATAATTAATGACAATGAATGCTAAATGATTTAAAATGCAGTAAGTAGATCTTTGGAGGTCAAGGATTTCATATTTTCAGTTTTGCCTTTTGGAAGGCAAACCTGAAGTCCATGATAATAATGATGCATCATTTGACTAAGATTTTATTAGAGAACAAGTGAGTCTAGTTGACTGCTCAGAACTTTTCTTGTTCTTTACTGGACATTTGGTATACTTCTTACAGTAACAAAAAATAACAGAAATTCTCATAACTGATAAAATTATGAGTTATAAGATTTTAGAGACATAATTCATTTTAATAACTACCAAGGGATTTTAACATCACTTTTATTCTTTTCATCCCTTAATTCCTTGAAGATATAGAGATGCTAAAGCAAAATATATAACACTATATTTTGGGTTTCAAAATATATAGATGTAATATATATGACAATAATAGCACAAAGGATGGAGGGGAGGTAAATGAAACTGTACAGTTACATGGAATAATGCAAAGAACTATAACTATGAAAAGTCAACAGAATTAAAAAGATACACTAGAAAACGTTTGTTTAAAATGAAAGAAGGCAGGAAAGGAACAAGAAATAAATGCCACAAATGGAAAACAAATAGCAAAAGTGCAGACCTAAATTCAACTATATCACTAGTTACATTAAATATAAATGGACTAAATACTCTAATCAAAAGGTATACATTACTGGGCCACACTCTATAAAAAACCCAGACTCAACTATATGCTATCTGTAAGAGATACACTTTAAATATAAAAAACAAATAGGTTGAAAGTAAAAGTTTGGGAAGATATACAGCATGCATAAGTAAACTTCAGTGGCTGTATCAGGAATAGGTAAAATAAACTTCAAGAAGTATTATGAGAGTCAAAGACATTTCATATTGATAAAAGAGTCAATACAGTGGGGATTTATAACAATTGTAAGTATATATGTATCCAACAATAAAGCTCAAAAATACATGAAGCAAAAAAAACTATAACTTCAAAGGAGAAATAAACAATTACTACTGTAGTTAAGCTGATGACTTAAATATGCTTCTTTCAGTAAGGGATAGAACACACAAGCAGAAAATCAGTAATGACAGAGCTATACAACACTCTGAAACAGATTGGTTGCATTGATATTTATAGAGCACTGTACCAAACAACTGCAGAACACATACTTTCTTCAAGTACACACAGAACATTAGTCAAAATAGACTATGTGTTGAACCACAAAACAAATATCAACACAGTTAAAAGGAATGAATTTATATAGAAGATGTTCTCTGACTGCAAATAACTTAAAATAATAAAAAGATATCTATATAATCCCCAAATATTTGGACATTAAATAACATATATGTAAATAACTCATGAGTCATAAAAGAAATTACAAGGGAAATAAAGTATTTTGAACTGAATGAAAATGAAAACGCAACATTAAAATTTGTAGTATGCAGTTAAGACATGCTTAGAAGGAAATATATATGCTTATATTAGAAATGCCTATATTAGAAAAGAAGAAAATTTCATTTCTCTTAAATGGGCTTCCAAATTTAATAACTCCAGTTCCTTTATATTCTGCTAGATGAAGAATTTGAAGGAGACATTGACAGTTTTCAAAAATATTTTGGTTGGGATGTATTTCACATTACCTTTGTGAAGAGCAAAGGAAGATAAGAAGCAAAGAAGTATTTACCATGTGTCTACTGGGCAACAAATGGTGTACTTAAATGAAAACGTTTTCCTTCTTCTTCTGAGATTCAGTGAGGTTATAGGTTATCCAGAGTCACAGAGCTAGTAAATGATGAAGTTCAGATTTGGGTCTGCCTGATGTTACAGCTCATACTCCTACTATACAGCAGGATGCCTGAATTCTTGATTGCTGCTCGTCCTGTGGTCCACTATGGCTCCTATATTTCCTTTTGCTTAAACTTTAATCTGTTTCGCTTATTTCCCATTATAATAGTTTGTTTCTTATTAAATGAAGTCTGTTACGATTTATTCATTGTCAACTTATGAAAGACAAAGCCAATTGTCTCTATTTCTGTCATGGTTGTTGCCTTTTAGGTCATAAAGTCATAATGGGCAACCCTCATGTTTACTACATTATACTAACTGCTGCACAATCCCTCCATGTGGATAGGCAGAGGCATTAGATGCACTTCATGATGATGAGAGCATGCTTTCACTTTGCTTCAGGGAACACATCTTGTACAGTATGTTTGAGACTCTAATGCCATCAATTACTGTTAACACTGAATATTATAAATTCCCCAAACAGAAAAAGAAAATGCATTGATTAAAATTAATTCCACTGAATTACCTGAATAAAGCACTTAACAGTTTTGGGTTATTATGATTGATCAGACATTAATAATAAAAGCTAATATTTTTTTAGTGCTTTTCATGTTCCAAGCCCCATGCCAAATGCTAATTACCATAGTGTTGCAAATAAACCCACACAGATGAGGAAATTGAGGCTTAAACTTGCTCAAAATCATACATGAGTTAAGATCTAAACTCAGGTTTACTTCTCTCAAAATAGACTATGTGCTCAACCATAAAACAAATCAATCAATCTATCTATCTATCTATCTATCTATCTATCTATCTATC
>NW_024425452.1:24070346-24104950 GCF_017311325.1 Ursus maritimus
ATCTATCTATCTATCTATCTATCTATCTATCTATCTATCATGGAATACTACTCATCCATCAAGAAGAATGAAATCTTGCCATTTGCAATGACATGGATGGAACTAGAGGGTATTATGCTAAGTGAAATAAGTCAGAGAAAGACAAACACCTTATGATTTCACTCATATGTGGAATTTAAGAAACAAAACAGATGAACATAGGGGAAGGGAAAGAAAAATAAGATAAAAACAAAGAAGGAAGCAAACCATAAGAGACTCTTAACTATAGGAAACAAACTGAGGGTTGCTGGAGGGGATGTGGGTGAGGGGATGGGAGTAACTGGGTGATGGGACTTAAGGAGGGCATTTGATGTAGTGAGCACTGGGTGTTTTATGCAACTGATGAATCACTAAATTCTACTCCTGAAACTAATAATACATTATATGTTAACTAAATTGAATCTAAATAATTTTTTTTTAATGGGAGACACTGTACATTAATAGGCAAAAACTAAAACATTTGGGTGTGATAATAAGATTATGAAATGAATCATTTTTCTTTGGTAACTTTTTGGTCACTATATTCTCAATGCTGCAACAATTTTTAAGAAGACAAAGAAAGACATGAGAGCACCTAGCCTCACAATGATGAAATTTAGACAAATGATGTAATGTTCTTTTTAGGTCGTTCAAATAAAACATGTTTGCTCACCACACAGCAATTGACTGTGCTTTTAAAATAGTAGCAAAAATATAAAAAAGTTCTCAGGTGGCTGATTATATTTAGTGAAACCCAAATAGGTGACTCCATATATTTTAAGAAAACTTTTGAAAATGATTTCTTTTCAGCAGCACTGAGGGTGGTATTCTTGTGCAGTTTTTTGCTGCTATTGTACATTGACGTGACAGAATGTTTCTTGTGATACAAAACAGAACCCAGTAGACTCAAGCAAAGAAGAAAACGTGCTGAATTTTTAAAAGCAAACTGTAGTAAAATACTTCAGGACTTTGTTACGGGAGTACTTAATCTCTATGTCTTTCTAATTGTGTTTATACAGACAGATTAAGCACAGATATCCATTTTTTACACTATGTTAAAATTAAAAGTATATTTCAGATGAAAAAATAAACTATGATAAAAAGTCTTATGAAAGTCATGGGGATGTAATGTACAATATAGGGAATATAGTAGATAATATAATAACTTTGTATGGTGACAGATGGTAAAGAGACCTATCATGGTGATCATTTCATAATGCATAAAAATATTGTTATCACTATCTTGTACCCCTGAAACGAATATAAATTTGTATATCACTTGTAATTTAGTTAAAAAAAGATCTGATGATAAAGGAATATGTAATCTTGTTACCTTTGCAAAATCAAAAGTTTTGACCCAGTCTCCTCCCCAGCAAGAAAATCTTTGAAAAAAAATGAAACTCTATCATCTGAAAATTCAACTGAGAACTATACATAACCTTTCCAACTCATCTAAAGGCTGGGGCGCTTGCAAGGGAAGCAAGAAAAAGTTCAGATGCTTAAAAAATTTTTTTGACTGGCTCCAAATCTAGTTGCTTAACCACCAGTGCCCAAGTGCCTCTAGGGAAGCAAGAGACATCTGTGGGTTTGGAAGGAGAATAATTTATAAACATGAAAGATGTATTTCCCCAATATCTCACCCCTCTCTCCAAAGGGGAGGAAAATAAAGCAACATGAGTTAAATGGAATGAAAAAGTACCTTAGAATCAGACAAAAGGAATGAAAAATAAAATTGAATTGGTCATTCCTTTTTCATAAATATTCCACGTTAAGAGTTTCTGGAGAAAAAGTGGAGCACTTGATTGATGTGCAACCTTCAGATTAATTATAATTGATATCCTGGCCTTATTCATTCTGATAAGAAGTTGACATATGATAAGCAGTTGCTTGTGATAAAGTTGCTTGTACTGCCCTTTATGTTCACTATGCTTTTTCTATAAAGACATACCAATAAATATTTATAAAATTAATTTATCTCTACTTGAGACATTTTATAGCGTCATATGAATACATACAGTCAGCAGGTCTGAGTTTGAACGTTGGTTCCACGTACCACTTGTGTGACCTTGGGCAAGCTTTAACTTCAATATGGTAAGCTTTAAAACACATTATGATAACAGCGACTTCCTCATTAAGATGAACCTCAAGTTTCCTAATTGTTAAAATTTAATAGGGACTTCTTCCTTTAAACAAATTTAAGGGTTTACTATTCACCAGGCACTGTTCTAGACTCTAGGGATGTAGCTAGTAGTGAGTTCCTCATATCATGGTACCCGTGAAGAGACAAAATCAATTAAGAAATTAACATACAATCTGACAGATGTGAGAAACACTTCAAAGTAAAGTACAACTGGTTAAGTGATCAGTTGGGAGGGAGTGCTATTAAATGGGGGGTCAGGTAAGGCCTTTCTTACTGAAACTAAATGAAGTAAGACTAAATGAAGCAAGGGAGTGGGTTGTGTGTGTATCTGGCGTCACATGTCTGTTGAATTTCATGTGTCACAACTGAGTGTTACACCCATTTGTACCGGAAGCTACTATGTAGAGAAACAGGGATTTGAAAGGCCTGGGAAGTACAGACTGTTAGGAACATATATAAAGGAAGAGTGGAAGAAAACAACAATAGGGAGAAAAGAAAACATCGCCTTCCCCTTTGTCTCACAAGTAGCTTCTCAGTTTGAGCACAAACACCCTGGCCTATAGGATCTCTAAAGGGGTGAAGGAAAGCTGGACGTCTAGGAGCCTCTTGAAAGGTTCCAAAGGAAAAATGACATTACTTTTATGCAGTCCTTTCTAGTGAAGCTACTAAACTTTAGACTCAGGAATAAGCTGCACTGACAAATGGGAAAAGGAACTGAGCTAGGGTAAAACAAGGGGTCTTAGGCCAATTATCTTATGTTTCTCCACCTATACCTATGGTCCTTTTGAGATCTGTGCATGGGGTATGATTAACTTTGAACTCTGTATAAGAGTCAGTCCAGGTATAAGCCACACCTAAACAAAGAGGGACTTTCAGAAAATGATTAATACAGCCCTTTGGAGAAACAGTGGGAGAGATGGATGTTGCGTAAGCAGTTCTCTGAAAACTCTCTGAAGAACATTAGACTTAGGCAATGTAGTAAAAAATTGATTCATTGTTCTGCTAGGCCTTTTTTCCCCCTGTGGCAAAAGAATTGAAATTCTTACATGGCAGTTCTAAGTTCAAAGACATTGACTTCAGATGACAGTGCCATTTTTATAGCATGTTAACCAGTGTGTGTGAAAGTTATCACTAGTATGCACTTGAATTACTGGAGTGAAGTCTATTAATATCAAATGTTTTAGAAAACAAGCTGCTCCAAATTTCAACTTCTTAGGGTTTGTTACATAGTTCAGCGAGTTTCCCAATCTCTCTAGACCTTGACACCATATTTTGTTAAAATTTCAGTAACTGAAAAGCTTCTGCACATGCTATGTCCCAGCTTTGGTCTGTCTCCTACTTAGAACAGCTGTGTTACACTCAAGCCCCACCCTTCAGCCTCTCTGAGAGCAGCCAGGCAATAACAGACATTTCTGGGGAGGGCAGAGACCATGTCTGACTTGTTCACAGCTGTATCCTAAACTCTTAGCACAGGGTCCAGTTTAGAATAGTTCCTTAATAAATATTTATTAAGTGAATAAACCAATGTCTGAAGTCCTCTGTCTGAGATCCAATAAAATCTTTTATCTTTTCTGAGAAGGACCTGGGAGAGAACGCGGGCAGGTATTATTAGTACAATATGACTGTTGATTTTTATTTCCTCTCCTTTTGATAGGATTACTGAAGAGGCATACGGAGAACATGTGTTGGGCAAAGTGTGTTTGACCAAGTCTCTCATGTTCTTGTGGAGAAATATAGTCTGGATCCTACTATGATCAGGAAGATTCACAACTGTTGAACAACTGTGCCCCAGAGGAACTGAGGACTGGATCTATCTCTAGATCAACCTGGAGGAGAGCATTGAGTGCCAGGGTTATGGCACTGTCCTTGCCTGGACATTTCTTATGCAACAATTTTGATCTTTATCAATTATCTTCAGTTAAACTAGAGAATAAAGTCTTTCCGACATAAAATTCTGTTGGATAACTAAGTTAGGATCCAAAAGGACTTTGACAGATTAATGCAATGGGACAATTCTAACAATTAGGTAGCATTTCTAAGAAATTTCTTACTTAGTGCAGGTTATGTAACTCAGCTCTTAGGATCTCTTATGGATAAATGTAAATACCGATTTTAAATTCAGGCAATGAGTCAAACAAGTACCAACTGGGGCAGAAGTGCAATTCATGTGAAAAAGGAATGAGTTTTAACTGACATTAAGCCCAACCTGAATAATACTAATGACTGTCCCCAAAAAACCTAATGTGATTTTAGCCCACATTAAGAGGACTGAGCTATCTTTAGAAATCAACCAAGTATTTATGGAGCTTCTATTTGCATTGTCCTAGGTGCTATGTGGGATAGAGAAGTATTAGGCATGAAATCCCTGCTTTTAAGGCACATTCTAGTCAGAAGATTAGCGATCAGAAAACAATGTAAGATATGTGATATGACAGACTAATTATCAAGGAAATGGCCCTCAAAACTCCTAAACACCCAAAACCAAAACTGAAAACAAAAAAAGCCCGGAGGCCTGAATATACTCAACAGGCATACATAGTCCATTAATTGATATTTATAACCATGGCCCAAAGTCATCAAGAACCTGCTATACATAAGGTCCAGTACTCTCTGTATAGAGACTGATAGAAATACATCTTAGAAATGATCTTTTTGTTTGTTTGTTTAGTTGTTTTAGTTTTAAATGGGATATAAATCACTTATCTAGAAAATTCAATTATGAGGATCAGCTCATTCCTGAATAGGGTCAATAAATCAGGTACTACTGCACACAGTGAAGCACTGAAGTATACAGGTCAATCCGTAATGCTTGAGAAAAGAGGGAAATAAGCATGAGAAGTCACAGGAATGAAACATTCCACTCCAAACTCTATTGAGCCACACGAGATCCGTGGGCTCTCAGCACTCTTGAGGTCGTGGCACAACCAGAGATGTTGGGTGCTGACAGGAGGATGGGGGAAAAACAGCTGCTTCCACCTAAGTCTAACATGTAATTTACCAAAATAGCCAAAAGTTGCATGGTCCCTTTACAGTGATGGTGCACTATACACCAAACTCAGGGCATATTTCCTTCTCAGGTAGGATTTCCAGTGTACAAGACCCTCCTCCTTCATGCCTATATTTGGACTTTGAATTTCAGGCTGGAAAAAAGTGACACCAACAAGTGGATACATGTCTCTCCAAATGTGTGGCCTCTAATCTCAGCTGGCTCTCAGTGAAGCACAGAATAGCTTCCACAGACACAGACAGCTTTCTTTTCTATGCTCACAGCAGCTTCTCCAACCTCCTCCTCTTCCCTATTTTCATCCCTCTCAGGGGTGACCCACCTAACTCACTCCCTATTTCATGTGGCACATTCTGTCATAAAGTACATTACTGTGTCCCAGCTCAAATCTGTTCTATGTCTACCTATTGTTTCTTATTCGCCGGAAGAGGACTCTCCTGTTCAAGACTAAAACTCCTTCATCTCTCTGAAGCTGTTGATATTGTTGACTTCTCCTTCCTTGAATTCTCTGTCCCCTTTATACCTGTAGCCTCATTTTCCTCCTCCTCTCTTGGCTCCTTTTCTGGCATCTTCCTCTGCTCAGTTTTCAATGTCATGTTCCTCAATTATGTTCATGGTCCTCCTTTCACACTTACTTGGGCAGCATGATCCACCAGCTGCTCTTCCTGAGAAGGCTCTGCTCTGCATACCTTCATCCTCTGTACATGATCTTTATCTTTCCAGTGTACCTGCTAAAACTGATCCACTTGCCCAGGGTCTGCTTTGTCCCTCCCTATGTTCAGAAAGTTTTTGAACTGTTTCCTGGTTCTTCCCTTCTCCTAAAACTCTCAACAGGACTTCTACCATAGGTTCTCTCATGCAATCAACGATTCTCATGTTTTTATCAACTTTTAAGTTGCCAACTCCTTGAGATGAGGCTGCACTGTTCTTTGCCATATCCCTGTGTGAAGGGCTCAATAAACACCTATCCAATGAATGGATGAATTTTTTATGTGCAAATGTGATGCTGGAGATCAGGAGATAACAAAATATTACCTGGATGATCAATTAGTGGGGCTGCCATTTGACAGGGATGTGGCCGAAGTGATTTAATGTTCCTGATGAGAGGAAGAGTTTATGATGCCCTGATGATACTGTAACAAGTAAATCTACTTAAAAGTTACTTTTTAAAAAAAGACTAGATATTAACAAAGTCTAAACAGACTGCACGATAAATTGAAAGGTGAATCAGTGATTATTTTGCCCTCCTTTTTTTTTTTTTTTTTTTTTTGCTAGCAGACACTGACTGAAACACTTTTGCGTAACTATTGCTCTGTGTTATGGTGGCATGGGTTACTGGGTAAAGAAGACCTAAACCATTTTTGTATCCTAGACTTGTAAACCTAGTAGGTCCTAGAGGAAAGGGATCTATCTTTGTTCCTCAGCAGAAGACCTCTTTCTATCGTAACTGCTAACTAGCCATTTGACCCTATCTGATAGGTACCCTAGACCTAGGAAATTTGTCTTTAGCCTTTGGAGATCTCACATGGTTGGAAGCAAACAGGAGATGATGACAAGAACATCATTTCCTCTACTTTGTGCATTAAAAAAAAATTTTTTTTAACATAAAGCTACTTGGGTTTAAGGCTTTTTAAAATACCCATCTTATGGTGAGTATGAAAAAGAAAATAACTTCATAGTTTCTGGCATGGTTGGAGACATTAAAAGAGCTCTGGTTGCTGAATAAAATCACAGTTTTAAACCTTCCTGAGAGACTGTTATTTCCTCACTAATTCCCCTTAAGCAAAATATTTAAGATCAGTATGAAGAGGCTACAGCTTTTTATTCTGAGGATTACCTTTCATGGAAATGATAAAATGGAAAAATAATTATTCCACAAAGTTCAATAAAAGAGCCAAATCCTCCCAACAAATCCACAGATACCATTACCCTTAAATACCCTCCACTTATCAGGGGGGAGAAAAAGAAAACTTCCTTAGATCCATTCAAATATAAAAACATTCTTTACTACATTGAATTTTATAAAATCCCATTGTTAAATACTTCCTCTCAAACTCCTGCCAAATGGGAGGATTACTGCTGAAACAGACAAGGAATATGTGACCTCCTCTCCCTCCTCTGATGAACATCAGGGTTACACTTTGGCACACATACAGATCTATTTTCTACAAAGGATGCAGCTTTTCAGAGATGTGAAGGATCTGGAATGAGAACACTGGCCCTCATCAACCCACTTCCTCTATTGGAAGGGAGTCTCCCAAATAGTCCTCTAAAGGAAACACTGGAATGAAGTCACCCATGTTTAGTAAAGTAACAGTAGCCTGATGATGTGATTGTTTCAGAAGTGATACAAGGCACAGCGGTTAGACTGAAAGTTCACTGAGACTTTTAATAATGAAATTTTAGATAAATATTTGCACAGATGCACACACATATTTATTTGTTCTGCTTCAACAGGACTCTTCCAAGTGCTAGTTTCAAAATATAAACAATGGGAAACTGCTGTAGTAATGACTAGCAAAATACAGCAATTATTTGCAAGGGCTGAAAACTATTCATCTAATAAAAAGTAGGAAGCTGTGTGGGAGAGAAAGGAGTGAAATTCTCTAGCAAGTGAGGACAGTTGGAATTTAATAATTCACTTTGGCAATCATATTTGTTTAGTCAGCAGGCCAACGTTCCTACTGTGCTGCACAATGCCAGGGACAGTCTTCATCTTAAACACCCACCATGTTGAGAGAGCAAGTATTTCTAGCCAAGCTGCATAAATACCATCACTGCAGCCGTCCTTGAATATAAAGCTGTTATTACATATCTCTGAGCAGATCTGTAAAGCCCAGCAAGGACTCTCATTAGTTCAGAGATTAATTTGGCAGCGATGGCATCAGATTATTTGAAAATGTGTTATTAAGCTATATCTCAGAAGTGGCCTATGTGGCAGCAGATAGCCATGCTCTAGTAACAATATATGATAGGTTCCAGACTATATTTTTAACATCTCCTTAGTAATATAAACAGAGACCAAGACATGAAAAGCTCTCATGGTTTTCTCTTCTTTATTAAGCAATGTTTTTCCTCTTCAAAAGTATTTTCCTCATCACTTTCAGTTGAAATTAATTTCCTCTTCAAAGGTGAAGAGGTGCAAAAGTGAAGAACTTATAAGAGAATGTATATATTGCTATAATATTAACAACAGAAAGATGTAACTGATGATCAGACTAACACAATTAGATTAATGACACCCATTATGCAAACAGCCCAAATGTATAAATAACAAACAACTGGCCACCTATGGAAGGGACATATGGGAGTCAGGAATGCAAAGAAATGGAAAGTATACGTAGCTGCCATATGTTTGCATATATCTACTCATTCCTATGCTTATTCGCTGGTTTTCTTCTGTTTGACTCTTAAATATCATTTAACTGGTTAAATTAATACTTCACCAAGATTAACTCTCGGTAACCTGGAAGCCGCAGACTTGGTTTTTCATGTAGCAGATAATCAAATATGGCCTAGCAAATAATTTTTTCCTATGGTAAATATATGGTAGAAATGTTTGTGGAAAGAAATCTAAATATTCTTTCAATGGAGGAGGAAAGAGAATTAGGTGTCTGGAAAAAGGGGCTTATATGAAGAAGTAACAGAGTTTTGTAACTCCCGTGCAATGACAGAGACTTGCAGAGTTAGTCCCAATCTGGAGTTACTTCCTTTCCACCACAAAGTGTCTGGCGTAACCAGTCCCACTACCACAGCAGGGGGCAGATTCCCACCCAGCACAGTGCAGGAGAGGTCGGCAGCCTGCATATCAGAGACTCAGAGTGGAGCCTGGTGGCACCAGAATGAGAAATGACTTCGTGGTAGCACATGGGGAAGTGACTTTTTTTTTGAGTGCACAAAAGGAAAGTAAGCATTTCAGAGAAACAGTTGAGGAAGACTAGATGTGAAAGTCTGAATTTAGAGCAATAACAGACTGGAAGATTGGAAAATCTTCAAACATATACTAAAAGACCTGGCCAGGAAGATCCCGTTCTGACAGGTGCGGAACAAAGAACCATCATGAAGGAAGAGAGGCAAGTTGGAGTCGAGTCCCTCAGCCACAGCTGTCTATGTAGCTGGTTAAGTGCCCTACTTGGAAGATTGAAAGTTAGTGTCTGTGTATAATTTGATGGATAATAATTTTGCTTTAAAAATCTTTTTAGACAATTGTGAATAGTTCCCCTCTAGCAATCCTCACAGTGCTTGCTGAAGAGGGCAGCTGTGATACAGAAAAATAACATCCTATTATGGCTACCTTTGCTAAAATAGCCTCTCTTTCTGCAGGCTTCTCTGACCCAGACCTCAGAATCTCCTGGACTAAGAACAACTCACATCATTGTGATTTAGAAGTATCCTGGTGCTAGAGAAGACACCAAGACGGCCAGGAGACAATGGCAGCATTAGAAGGCCCTAGTTGAACAGAATATATAATTTCATTTAACAGCTGCGGGAGCTCATTAACTACGCTGGCATGAATGATTCTTTACAACTACAAAAAGAAAGAAAAACAGCAGCCTATTTACAGATGCAGGGAGAGCCATTCCTTGTTTTCTAGCTTTCAAGGGAAACAAAACATTTCTGCATAATAACTTTATCCTATAATTCAACACTATTTAAAAGCGTAGCTTGCCATAAGCTTAAAGAGATATTTTTGTGCCACATATTTCAAACCTCCATAATATTCCAGCACAAT
The DNA here is from genome assembly GCF_017311325.1 of Ursus maritimus. Lineage (NCBI taxonomy): Eukaryota > Metazoa > Chordata > Mammalia > Carnivora > Ursidae > Ursus > Ursus maritimus. The sequence goes on from NW_024425452.1 coordinate 24,080,241, forward strand.
TTCTGACTGCATGGCTTCCAGGTTCCCTATGACCTGCTAAGGGGCCAAACGGACAACAATCTGGCCAGTCCAGGCACCTCTCTGTCATGCACACCACTCCCCGCACTCAAACATTTCTCTCCAAATACACCCCATACTTCACGTCTTCAACTGGAGGAAAGTATAGATCAAATGCTTTCCTCGGTCCTGTAGCATCTCTTATTTCTTATTTTAGGTTCTCTGCCATTTACTGAGTGATCTTGAGCCAGTCACTTAGCCTTTCTGTGCTTCAATTTTTTTATCTGTAAAATTATGATAGCACCCGCTTCACAGGGCTATTGTGAGGATTAAACTGTGAGTTAATACAAAGCGTCTAGACCAATGCCTTCTAATAGCACACCCTCAATAAGCATCAGCCAGTACTTCACTGTTATTACTACTACTTAGGACACGATGCACCACTATTACTTATTTCACATGTATTTCGCCAACTCCACCTAAACAAAAATTTGCTTGAGGGCAACTATTGGCATCTGGGGAGAGTATGAGTACATACTAGCACCCTTTCATGCCCCCTTCCCTCTTCCTCCCCTGCTCCCGCCTCAGATACATACCCAAAGAGGAGGACTGTTGCTATAGTGGGGAATGTTGCAGACATTTTTGGGGGCTCAGCTGAAGGTTCATGAAGGCATGGGCATAGTCTTTATCCCATTTGGACAAACTTTCTTGTAGCTGTTCTTCCTCCCAATAGTAAGTATTAAGGTATGCTCTGGGATAGGTCCCTGTTTTTCTCTTTCACCTTCTCAGATACTCTCTCTTCTTCAAGATCTCGTAAATAGAACTGCCCAATATGGGGGCTTTAGGCTAAAGGAGTGTGAAATAAAAGATTCCTTAGTGCGGACTGCTTCATTAGTATTCCCTATTGGGGCTGAAGAGGATGCTCTACTTAGTGATATTACTGTTTGCTTTTTCTTTCCTTAGCATGTATTTCCTGTGAAATCTTTTCAGGAAGGGGTGGCTAATCTCAGGTAGAATTTCAGTAATCCTGGCTTTCTGGTCCACATGACATTACCTCATCCCACCCTTATTAGCAATCACAGGGATCAAGTCTTTTTCAACTTTGTATCCTTTAGCCCCTAACGTTCATTATTCAAGTAGGCATTCAATATTTATTGAAGCAAGCTGTTATTCATCTTTAAAAAATACTAGCCACATTCTGGTAGGGTCAGTCACTATGACTGAAGTCCTATCATTTAATTAAACTGAATCCAAAATTCAAAGAACGTTTCACAATAACAAGTACTAAAATTTGATGTTTATCAGTAAAATTCAAACTCATCACTGTGAGTAGGCTATAAAGCCCTACAAATGCCTATCCCTTGTTTACTTCTCTGACCTTATCTTACTCACTCTGAACCAGAATACTTTATAATTTTTGCCTGATCCAACCTCTGCTCCTCTTCACATGATGAACTGCTTCTTGTGATTCCTATCTCAGGACAAAGGAGCCCATAGCCTGAAGAAAAAGGAATAAGACTTCCCCTGAAGAAATGACATGAAGTATGATACCTAAGGTATGAATGTCCATGCGTATATGTGTGCATGGCTGTATGTGTTTCGGGGTAGAGATGGGTAAGATAAGAGTATTCCATCTAGAGGGAAGAGCTAAGGCAAAGGCTTGGAAGGTTGTTGCAGACCTGAAAGTCAATGCGGCTTCAGCTTAAAAAGCCCAGGACAGCAGAAGATGGGCCATGAGCCGAATCATAAAGACCTCTTTCAGAAGAGGATGCAAAAGAGGGGCAGCAGAGCATCTATGCACTGCGGCCCTCATGTGCTACCTCAATTTAAGATACAGATTAATCATTCTTCATAAGAAAAAATCTTTCTGCCTTCACAGGTATTCCCCTATTCTCTCTTAACTTAAAAATAATTAGTAGTGCTAGGTATCAGTCACCCCTAGGATTTTTATATTTCCTTCAGGAAAAGTGAGGTACCACATCCAAGATTCAGAGGATAGGACTGCTCATCAGCCCCTGGGAGCTTGTTTTCTAACCCTAAACATAACCATAGCTTCTCCTAGTACTAGTCCTGGGGTTATCTCAGGTGGGAAACTGAAAGCGTTTTTAAAGCTGGTTTTAATTAGGTATTGGCATATCACACACACTGAATTTGTACCAACAACCTGAGATTTTTTTCTATACAAAAAAAATTATATTCAGTTAATTGCATTTTGACAAATTGAATTTATGCTATTAAATCAGCCTTACATTTTTGGAATTTCTAATAATTCATGATAATTTATTTTAACTACTCAGAGATTTAGGAACAAGTTACAAGAAATCGAGACAATCAGCCCAAACACTAAAGCTAAAGTGTAGAAAGGTTAGACGACTGGTTCATGATACAGCTGAACATCATTCTTCCCATGAACAAACAGTGTGCAAATTTCTTAATTTCTTATTCAATGTCTGACTGTCAGAACTTATTTTAAGCAAAATACAGATTTACTGCAGTAAGAGAGTAGAATGAAAATTAGAAAAAGAAAACTATGTATCTGATATGGCCATGAAAGCTACTGAAAGTATATGAAAAAGAATAAATGTTTCAAAATCAAATTCTCCAGATGGGCATTCCATAGTTGAAAGATTATAATTCCAAAGATCATTTTAATCTAAATTAAAAAGGAACTGAACAAAATAATTTCCTTAATATGCACTTAAAAGATTTATTATGTATAAAACATCAATACTGAAAGCTGAATATCTGAATTTGCAAATTTTACCAATTCTCTCACTCATTTCAACATACTTAACACCCAGTGCAAATAAATTATTTAAACAGGACAATGGTTTCTATTCATTAATATCATACATCTTGCAAATAAATATACTTCTGCTGTGGAAATCTTCACTGCAAATGCTACTCTTTAATGGCATGAGACATTTATTTACATATATTTTCCTTCACTGGTATAATAAACATTTATTCTTTTCAAGAGTTTAACTCTTGAACTGAAAAACACCAAAATCCAAAATACAGAAACGGTAGTTCAGTCTCTGCAAGGAAGCACATTGAGAACAATGAGCTTATATTATATTACCGCATTGCATAACATTTTATATTTTCCAACACTCTTTCCAGTAAGGTATCTCATATGTGAGATCTCCTGGTGTCATTTTTGAAATGAGAGCTGTGGAGAGATTCTGATTTTACTCAGTTAAGGTGCCTGGAGGAGTTCATTCATTAATTTCTCTAACCATGCAGGGCACTGGAGCCTTTGGGGACAGTAAGTTCACATTTAGTGGTTATGCTGAATGAATCCCCAATCTACTTTGTTTTAATTTGCATTAAAAAGCCTCTACTCTCAAAGTACTGCATCATTAAGTTTATATAATAATTAGATATACAAATTAGGAAAGGCAGATTAAGTATCACTTGGCAACATTAACTTGCCTACCACCTTCACACTGAAGATTTAAAGAGTGTATATTACTGAGAGATACTTGTCTGTGCATAACAACTGAAGAAGCCTGTTAAGAATACTTAATTCACTGACTATTATTTCTAATAAAAAGCACATTTGGAGGATGAGATTTTTCTTAAATTTTATTTACTGGCTTTTTGCCATTAAGAGGAGTAAAAATGAAGGGGAAAAACAAAAATCATAAAAACCCCAATCTCTTAAATGATTTAATAGCTTAGTTTGTGCACACAAACAACTACAGTATATACTATCAACCATATATTTTATATCTATTTAGAATGGTTATTCTGATATAATACCATACAGAGAAAGTCTTATTCATTCTTGTAGTGATACTGCTGAGACAGTTCACTAAGAACCACCTTTAAGAATTCAGTAAGTCATTTAAAAAATTAAGAGAAATAACTTCCAGTTATACTTCTGATACAGAAAAACAACTGGCATCTTTACATTATTATTTTTAAGCCACCACCAACTGACACCACTCAAGAAAGACTCAAGAAAGACTGCCCGCCCCCCCCCCCCAACCGTAATAGTTAGCTACAATTTTAGCTAAAGAACACAAGGCAATTCTGATAGCATCTGTTTAGGTGAGGACATGTTTCACAGGTATAGCTACTAATTTCCATGCAGGACTATATTCTTAATCAGCTTCCTTTGCTCCCATTGTCCTCTGGTTTTAGTTATTCTTTACTAGAGTAAAGATTTCACACACATGTAATAATACGGATAGCATCACTACAAAATGGAGTTCAGGTTCAGAGCTTTATGGTCAGGAAAAATCAGTATCATTTAAATGAGTCACCACTGCCACTTTTAGACCTCTTACACTTCCTATAGCATTCTTCCTTTTAGGGATGTACCCATTTTTATTTTTGCAAATCACAAATAAAAACTAAATATACAATACTTATGATGATTACTCAGTGTGGTGCTGTTTTTTGTTTTACGTTATAAACTTTACATCAACTCATTATTACATTTATCTAGCACACATTTAACAAAGTTTTAGTCTCAGTAACTGATCTACTGTGGCCCATTTCAGGAATTTTATGTTCTAATCATATATGATATTTTACTATGCCGATTTGAACATAAAATTTTAAAAAATTTTGTTAAGAGAAAAAATTTTGTACAGAGGGAAAACCACATGAAAGCAATTAGCAACAGAGTTTCTAATTTATGCTAAATATTAATTTATCCCACTTAAGTGAACAATAACTTTGTCTATGTAGTTGTAGATATATAACATTGTAAATTTTAGAAGTTGGATATTTTTGTGAAATAAAAAAATTGCACCCAGGTCTTATTCTGAATATAAACAGCATACTTTTGATGTTATCTTAGAATAGCATTTTAGATTTTTTTCTAGTGAAATATGGGGCCCAAGGCATAATAAATTAAAAGTATTACTTTCAAAACTACCCAGCATGTTTTCTGGAGGTTTGTATTTCTCTGTTTAAGAACATTTGAGAAAGCCGTAAGTTTTGAAAATTAAAATATTCTAATAAGTAATCACTTAAATGAAGAAAATAACTAAATAGGTGGGAAATAGAACATTTAGAGGGCAGTGAGGCAAGAAAGGGGATATGAAATAGCATAGGAGGAGAACCTAAAGAAAGTGAAGGTCAAGGAACTAGGAAAAGTTTACCCATTTCTCCAGACCTATAGCTATTTACCTAGGAAATGTGGTTAAGTTCCCTGGGACACAGCTGAGTTATTTGCTCTAAGTGTTTTACGTTTACCTATTAAAAAACAAGCTGCACTCTCCATTCCAGACCCCAAGGCCTACCAGATGGAAAGCCTCCATCCCTCCCACCCCTGTTTCAAGGGCAGTGTACTAACCTCTCATGGCCCAGCATGACTAACTGAAGTTTTTCACTTGATGGCTTTATGTATGAGAGAAATTTAAAGGCATTTCTATACATGTCTCCTTCCATCCCAGCTAATTAGAATGTTTAACTGTAGTCTAGTCAAATTTTAAATAGTAGTCAAAATTTAAATAGTGGTCATGCTGTTTCAGTATCACCTTTTACTGACATTATCAGTGGGTATTAAATGGAAACAGAAACTATAAATTCTATGTTAAAGACAATACTGCATGTTTAGAAAATATTGTGTTTTAGAGGACAAAGGATGCTATTTTCCCCTCCTTTTGATGTCCCATTTCTACTATTTAAGTGTCTCATATTAAACAAATCTGTATGAGACAAACATAGATTTACAAAAAAGACAAGTTATTAGGTCCTTCACAGAGGTCCACAACAGGACTCCTTTAAAAGTATTAGGTTGCCTTCGTATAGTTAGGGCAGCATTTGATGCATGCATCATTTTTAAGAGATATGTGCTATATTACACACAGCAAAGTCAACAGTTCAATTGAATGAAGACAGTATCAACAACGGCGTAAAATACTATTTTCATCAGCACAAATGAGAACAAGTAGATTTTTCAAATATCTGCTTATCTCAGGCACTTCATTAAATTGAAAACTACTTCATTACTTAAAGACTGAACCTATAAGGAAATAAAAAGTTTAATGCAGTAATGTGAAAGTGAATTAATTCTTTATTCTGGCCTTTACTTTTCTTTCCCTTTTCAAATAATTTATACTTCATTCATATGTTTGTGAGTGGATCTAAAAGACACCTATTTTGAAATTATAGATAAATACAACAGTGGGACAAATCACTTTTTGGAGTAATTTGTGAAATATTACCCTAGTACACCTTATTTTTTAGAACAAAAAGACTATAATACATTTCCTCACTTCTCTCAGGGATACTTTGCATCCTTTTCTTTTCTCTTCTTTTCTTTTTTGACATCGCAAATTGTATACACACACAGAACACCTCTCATTCTACCCTGCTGAAGTCCTCTAAAGATGCTAAGAGATGGTTTAAAAGTCATTTAATTTATATCACTTTCACCCAAGCTTTGTAAAAATGAATCAAAGGGAAAGCAAGGTATTCAGTTTTAGTTAACAAGGTAATTGCTCCTAAAGTAGCTCCTTGAAGTCTGAGGCAGTAGGCAGCTGCAAACATCCGACTGAAAGCCCATCTGTGCCTTCACAGCTTCCAGTCGAGGATGTTTACAGTCGCTCACTGTCAAGAGGGGTGTACCTTCTTTCTGTCTGGTTAACCTAAAGACTGGTCCCTAGCAGGTGTTTCTAAGATGTACAAGCAGCAATTCCGTACATTACCAAATTCTCATTACAACACAGAAATATTCTAGAAGATGTCCCCAAATCAAAACAAAAAGCTTCGTGTCTGTTATTTATCTGCCAAATTCCCACAGGATTTTGTGATAGATTAAGACAATGTATGCAAATTGCTTTTATCCATTATTGTTAGCTAAGAAACAAACAAGGCAGGATTACTTAATAGGGCTCCAACATGTATTATGCAATTAAAATCCTTCTTTGAGTGAAAATGACCAAACACAGAAATTAAATTACGTTAATAACAGAAAGTGCACATTAACATTAAACACTAAATTTAAGTAAGCTTAGACTATCAATGAAAACATAAAAGGTCTATTTCAAACATTATAAATTCTCATAAAAAAAAGACTTACGTGCTTTTATAATACCACTTTTGCTCTGAAATCTGCTCCCAGAGACAACTTGTATAATCAGATAGTTTTTGAAAGCATATGCAACAATGAGGAGAAAAATAGAAAGAAATAAGAGGTCTATAACAGGCATACATCAGTTTGTGGATCAAAGTTCCCCACTGGAAAAACACAGAACCTATCACTCGCAACAGAGTGACGCAGATTAACTCCAAATTTGAATGTTTTGAATTCCACTCCCATTCTCTTATGAAAATAAATGAGGAAAACTGAAGGCTAAGCTCTATCAGTCACTACTCTCCTGAAGGAATTCAAAATGCTTCCTAGTCTAATGAAAGATTAAGTTGATACAGAGCAGTAGGTGTGCCTTTCCCCAAGACTTTTTAGATGAAGTAACCATAAGGTTCTCAGGTTGCAGAAGTCTTAGTAGTTTGTGACACCAAACCCAAAACCAAAACAAAATCCACACAAACAGTGTCATGTTTACTGAAACTAACAAATGTGCAGAGTTCCATAAATTACTTTTTCAAAGCAAATGGTAACTCTATCCCATTAAGGTTAAGAAAGTTAATCTTTGAGGCAGCAGGTGAAAACAAGCTGAATTATGTTGAGGCCTTTTTCTTTATTAACTAAGGACTTTGAACTATTAAAACTTCCTAGGGAACCGCATTTTCTCAATGGGTCAAGTCACATAGGGGAACAAAGCAAACTTTATCAGTGCTGTGCAATTCTACATTCCTGAAATTCTTCGTACTTGGCATTCGCATATACCATTGCTGACTAGAGCTCCAGTCAGTTCACCAAACTCAGCTACAGCTAAACCTTGTGAACTTCTCACCAAGACACCAACTTCTTTTAAGTTAGTCACAAATAGGCATGGTACTCTGTAATTAAAATAGTTAAATACCAAGCCTTACACCCTGTGAAGACATTATATAGCGGTAACTGTTTACCAAAAGAAAATACTTCTACTTCCATAAATTTTTCTCAAAGTGACAGATCTCCTACTTGTCTTGGAATCTTACCACTTAACAATTAAAAACGGTAAGTGACTTGTACATAGTAGGCAAACAACCTGAAATAACAATTGAACAAACATGTGAAAGAGGTCTTAAACCTTAGCACAACTTTGAACATCCAGTCTTTTGCTCAGAGCTCTATGAATAAACATAAAAAATTCTGCAAAGCATGGAAGATGATAAAAAGTTACAAGGGTGCATCAACGGAAGGGTATTTAACAAGCATCAGTATAGTACACTTCACTGCCTGTATACACAGGCTTCCTTTTTGGCAAGATACCAGCTAGATGAAACCTACGTGGACGGTAAAGCAGATTTATCCCAACAAGGTGCTGAACAATTTTGCCAGTTTAAGTGAGACTCAACGTTATTTAAGCTATTTGCTTGTTTCCTGGTAATTGAACAGTATCGGTTCCATTTAGGACAGCAATTCTCAAAATGAGAAGGTGGCAATGGAAGTATCAGGACAGTTTCTTCTAACCCCACATACCTGGACTGCCTCTTGCCCCATCCATTTTGCAATTCTTATTCAGAAGGGGAGGGTGCTGAGTGTGTGCATTTTGCAAAATCTATCAAATGATTTTGCTATAGGTTCCTGGCAGAGAACTATTAATCTAGAAAGATGAAACTAAATAAACTTGCTTGAGACTAAAGACCCTTCCGACTATTTGAGAAATAGCACCAGTAAATCCATTTAAAAATCATGAGTTAAAAACAAATATGACAGAGTAAGACTCAATTGTGTCCAATACATCACATACTATATATTGTCTTAAATAACCCTGGAAACGTTCACAAAAAACTTAGTTTGTTCAAACCACAGAAATGCTGGCTGCTCTAGCCCTGTTAGATAAGGTCTGAAAAGTCTCCCCACCCAAAAGTGCAGTTCTGGATGTCTATGCCCTAATCAGTTTTTATAATCTTCCTCATATTAGTTTTAACTCTTTGAAGGATTAATTCCTTCTCGGGATGGACAGTTTAGGACTGGTACCAATTAGTTTAAAATTTTTTCTTAGCTACACTGAACCATTCAGTCTTGAACCCTCTTCCTGATTTTAAAATTATGCATTTTCCTAAACTATGTATAACTAAGAACAGGTAAAATATTACAGCCACTCAAGCTCCCCTCCTTCCACTCATACACATAATTCTCTGGATTTTAATATATTAGACTTTTTAAATTAAATGGCCCATACTTGAATATTGAGGTTTTAGACACTTACCAACAGGTGATAGAAGTTACTATTACTTTACTTGTCAATTTATTTATTTATACTAGGACTTCCCTTGGCCATGGAAATGCAAAGGTACATGGAGGTGACCCTGCCTCACTAGAGTGAGGCTTCTCCCTCTGGTTCCACCTTTCTCCTCCATCTAACCTCCATCTGTTCTGGTCTCTGAATGTTTACATTCAGAACACCCAAGGAATGGGTGCTTCATGTCAGCACAGGGCCTAGTGGTCAGGCTCTGCTCTGCATCCTTCCACCTACCATCTCTCTGGGGGCCAAGGTCCCAGGCAACTGTGTATTTGGACTCTATCCTTTCCTTCAGAAAACCAACCTAAAGACAAGAAACAAGTAGTTTCTGTTTCCTTTTGTAGAAAGCATATACATAGAAGTGATTCTGGAATGGAAGTAAAATAAATATACAAACAAAATTTTGCCCTTCAAAATTCATCTTCACCTTCTTTTATTTATACTTTATACTTACTGGTTCACAGTAAGTAAGGCTTCTAATTCTCATTTTATTTCTTGTTAATGACAATGATGATGAACTTCTCCTTGCTTTTTTTGGAGATTAATAGAAATATAGGGGCGTCTTGGCAGCTCAGTCGGTTAAGCGTCTGCCTTCCCAGGGTCTTGGGATCAAGCCCCACATCGGGCTCCCTGTTCAGCAGGGAGTCTGCTGTTTCCTCTCCCTCTGCCTACTGCTCCCCCTGCCTGTGCTCTCTAATAAATAAATAAAATCTTTTTTTTTAAAAAAGAAATATAGACCTATCTGCTTGTTGCCTGTTGAAAATGGATGAAGGATATAGGAATTTACTAGGAACATTTTCCCATGGATTGTGCATACATGGAAGATTAAGAAACTCAAATTCTAGGAAAACAAACAGTATCTTGCATCTAAAGGATTTAGAGTTACAAAGAATAAAATCTTCTACTTCAGAAATTAAAATAAGTATTTTTTGTTCAATTAACATTCTCTAATAAAATGGTAGTGAGAAATAAACTGAGAATTAAGCCTGATAAACTATGTGTATCAAGTTTATAGGCTTAACTTTAATATATCATTTTTGTTGTATGCCATGCAATGTTTATGCACTATCTCATCTCCTCCCTGCCATGGCATGATGAAACATTTACTATCATGATCATCATGCAAATGGGAACACTAAGCTTGGAGAGCTGGAATCATACACTCACTTTCCTATTCTGATGTTTTGCTTATTGTAAGCTCTTCTGAATCATTCGTGGAATTGGGGAAGGCGTTGGTTTGAATAAATATGAGGTCGTTAATGAAAATTCAATAAAAATTGTGTTTATATGATAAACTGGGCATAAAAAATTAATAAATGAAAAAAATTTTAAGAGTAGAAACAAATATCCAGATTGTTCGGTGATAAAACAATTCATTAAGTCACTCATTTCATCAGACATATATTTACTCATTTGCCAAACTCTTCCTTAAAATAATACTGATTTACAATCTACGCCAGGGTTCCCCAGAGAGGAACTCTCCAAGCTTATCAGAGTTTTTTGGTTGTTAGTACCCTACTCCCCCATCTGCCCCAGGCTTTCCCCTCCTACTCTGGCTGGCTTTCTCACTAGGGAGGGGGATTCCAAGGGTCAGGGCATCCTAGCCTTCAGGCTAATAAGGGACTTTCCATCCAACTCCCCTCATCTCATCTCCTTCCCTTCCCTCAGGCACATAACTGTCAGCAGTTCTCAGGCTGCGTCCCTCTGACAACCTGCTGGCTCAGCTCTTCCCCACCTCAGGGTTCCATTAGACTCTTCACAAAGAGCAACTCTCACCTAGGAATACCCTCCCAGTCCGGATGAAATATAAGATCATATTTCTAGAGGGCAATTAGGTGAATTTAAGATAAATTTCACTGTAATAATGCCACAGCAGAATTCAGAAGTCCTTGGTTTTTTTTCTTTTTTTTTAATCAAAGCTGTCAGATTAAATTCCCCCAAATAGCAAAAATTCAACATGATTAGTACTATACCTTCACAGTAATGAGAAATTATTTCAGAGGAACACAATTCTATAATGGAAACTACATTTTAAAAATATTTGTTTACAAATTTCACATTTAAAAAATCCATTTCTAATGTAAGTCAACTGTACATAGTTGATATTTCTATGGATATTTTAAACAAATAAAATGATTCTGATGCTCTTAAAGAACTGAAAATAATCTGTTACTTGGTTCATTATTTTTTTCAAATACTTTAAGAAAGTATTTCTTAGTAGTAGCCCAGGTTAGAGACTTTGATTAATCATTTTGTATAAAATAACAACTGTAATTGTCATAGAATAGCCAGATTATTGACATAATAGAAACTGACTCTTTCTGAAATTATGTAATCATTAAAACATGTTTACAAAGGTATGCAATGATATAGAACATCAGCTATCCCATCAGGTTAAAAAAAAAGCCAAGAAAAAAACTATATGTATGATATAAATATTACCATGGTAAGATGCAGAATAGACATGTGATTTTTTTCTATTTTTCTGTATTTCAAAAGTTTTCTTGAATGTGAATACTTGAATATAAATAATCAGAAGAAAATGACCCATTTTAGACATAAGAATTACAGCTTACCCTTGAACAACAAAGGTATGAGCAGCATGAGTCCACCTAAACACGACTGTTTTTGATCAATACAGCACAGTATTATAAATGTATTTTCTCTTCCTTATAATTTTCTTAATAACTTTTTTCTCTAGCTTACTTTATTATAAGAATACAGTATGTAATACATACAATATATAAAATATGTATTAACTGCCTGTTTGTATTATCAGTAAGACTCTGGTCAACAGGCTTATTAGTAAAGTTTTGGAGAGTCAAAAGTTGCACACAGAGTTCTGTCTGTGCAGGGGATTGGCACCCCTAACCCCCACATTGTTCAAGGATCAACTGTAGTAGCTCTCTTATCTCAAGAGTAATAGAGACAGTATCAGACATTTCTCAAGAATAGTTTTCTATCTAGGTAAATCTTTGAAAGGAGAGACAATTGCATGAGCCTCTTCCCTGAAAGCCATGATTCTGCCCCAATCACTATTCTGTCTACTGGAGCAGCCCATCATGTGCCTTATACATAGTAAGGTACTCAATATATACTGGCTGAATTTTTAAAATGTCAATAAAGAGATTCTTAAAACACACCCTATTTACAATTATCCAGCATCTTTCTTTTGAAAAATTTATAAGCTCATAGCTCTTTAAATTTTTTTTTCCTCTTTAAAAGTGATGAAATAGACCAAAGTTAATAATTGGACCAAGCTTAGAGCCAAAACTATGGTATAAAGATATGAGAACTGTCTTGAGACCAGCTGATGCTTCTGCCAAGGTGGGAAGACAGGGAGCTCTGGGCCCTTTTGAGAGAGACTGGCATGGACAGATCTCTGAACACTGCTGAGCCCTTTTGCTCTGTGGATGGGAACTACAGTACCTATACCTTACACAGCTCTTCTGAGAAGTGACAGATATATGTGAGAGAGTGCCATACACATGTCAGTTATTTATCCTTATTATTTCCTTGTGATTATGAACATGTTAAGGGAGATTAATCAGAACATGTTTACTAATGGAAATAAACTACTAATGTCATTTGGGCTTTTAAACAGCTACATGATCTCGTTTGACCTCACTGAACATCAATTTCCTCAAGTGTAATAAGAGAGTTAATCAGATTCTCTCTAAAATCCTTCCAGCTATAAAATCCTATGACTCTAATTCCTTCATTGCTTTAATTTATGAGGTAGGGGTAGGAACTGAAATGGGAGAGGGTTAGAAGAATTTTTTAAAATTAAGCATATACAAATCATGGAAGCAGACTTCCTTTAACTAGTGTGATTTTTCTTAATACAAAGAAGCACCAATTATCCTGACTTCATTCACCATCACTTCCCACACCCACACATTTTTAAAAATAGCAGGACTACAAAATAGTTTGAGAGTATATTTACAGACACAGTAGTTAGTAGCTGACTTATGAAGTTTTCTATAGAAGAACTTAATTATCTCCAATACTGTCTGGCATGGGAATTGGGTTATGAGGAGCAAAAGAATAGAGGCACATCCACTTAATGCCTGTGACAGTGACATAGCATAGAAAACAGAGACAAAATATTCTTATTCAGAGTCCAACCTTGAAATCAGGTTGCAAGATCTCCACACCATTCCACGTAGAAATGGACAACTTAATTTGAAATAGCTCACTGCATCTCAAAATCAAAGACACTTCAGCAGTTTACTGCAAGTTAATGTTTAACTTATACTGTATGGGGCTATCAGTAGCTTAGTTGCTCACATAAGGATTTTCCAGATTTCCAACAAAATAACTGCAAACTCATAAGATAAAACGTGGGATGGTTTCCGTTAGCTTCTAAAGGGCCAGGTTCTGTTTCTGCCTAATTTTAAGAAAACTTAGTATGATAGTAATCTAGGAGGTACAAATGGGAAACTTTTGATGAACAGTGGAGGAAAGTAAAAATTTCCATGAATGGGAAAGGATAAAATGAAAAAGAACAAATGAGAAAGAAGAGTCCCCTTTCTCCCTTTCTATTCCAAAAGGGTAATTTGTTAGTGATTCTTGAAATGTCTGAACAATGTTACTGCCATGCAATGACTGAGGAAAAAAAAATCTTAACTTTGTTTTACTGATGGGGATCAAATCAAACCTGTTAAGACCAGAGCTCTCTCCCTGAGAAATGAATAGCCATTTAAAAATAAATTAATGTCTTCAAATCAATACTTTTATCATTTGATTAGTTCAATATTTTTTAAACTGGTGTTTTTCATAAATGCAACTATGTAACTTTCTACAGAGAGCAGGATAAAGAGAGAGAGTTCAGGGGACCATAAAATGAATTTCCAGAAAATTTAAGGGTAAAAGTGACCATATTTTAGATTTTTCAGGAACATCACAATTTCAGTGATTCTGTCCCAATACAATTGTAAATCAGTGAGAAATACTTTTGGACCTGTGATCCGACCAAAAAAAGTCATTAGAGATGATTTAAGCAGCATCCAAAAAATCCGAAATTCCCTGAAGAATTAACCTTAGTTTTACAGCCTGTGCAACAAAAGTGCCACACTTATTTTACCTAAGTTATCTACCAACAAAAGGCTTATATACAAGAAGAGTACTTTAAACTCGCTTTAAAAAATAATTAATGAACTATCCTAATTTAGAGTTTTTGAAGACATTAATTTAAAAGAAACCTACCAACATTGGTTGGCATTCTAGAGCCTTGAAAGTCCTAACTTTTCTTATTTTTTCTTTCCAAAGCACTACTTAAAATTGCCTCTGGTATTTCTTAAATGTACTCAGAAGTCCTAGGGCTCTGGCAGTTTTTTAACTAATAAAATAAACATAGCAATCGAGTACCTACAGTTCTGCTAACAGTATTGTTTGTATTCTAAGCCCTATCCACAAAGGCTACAGAGAAAAATATCCAGTATAAACAAATATTACTTAGATACCAGTGGCATCTCAAAGCAGCACACCCAAGTCTCAAAATGCAAAAGGGAGAAATTTTCCACTCCCACGGCGCATAACTTCCTGGTGAACCTCCTGTCAGGCAAAAGAGAGAGAAATTGCCTCTGTTACCGCGAAGTTGGGGAGGAGGTGTGGGTGTGAAGCAAATCAGTAATTCTCTTTCTTCATTTTTTCACCATCTTTTTTTCCTTCACATCTCTTCTTTTCCATGATGTCTCTCTCCTGTCTCATATTTCCTGTGTTCAGCTGTTCTCTCATCTTCTTCAATCCCCAATTTCAACAGAAAAGATAACTTCGTCCTTTAATCTCATTGCTTAACATCAGTCCCTAAACTTCATACAACACACACATGTAAACTCTACTGAATAATATTTTCAAAGTAATGCACAAATTAGGGCAAGAAGAGAGAATGGAGTGGGCTGGGGTTAAGGCTGGGAAAAAAAATTCACCATTTGTATTTGCAACGCCCAAACTTCCAGCTGAGAGAGAAGCCAAACTCTGTAGGAAGAAAGAAGCTTGTCCTGAGAAATGCTAGGATGAGGGAAGGCATAAAGGCCCATGCAACCCTATGAGAATCACAATGAGCCAGTGGAGCCCACCTCATCATGCCATGCAGCTGAAACCCATGGCAACGGTCACTTCTGATGCAATGATCACTTCCCAGGACTGAGGAGTGTCTCCTCTAAGTTTGGCTTTTGATTCTATAGCCCAAGGCTTAAAATTGAGGAAGGAAGACATACTGCTCTTTAAGACTGGATTGAGCTAAGTCCCTGACCCTTTCCATGTAGACTCCTCTTTCCAAAACTCTTGCACATCTTTTTGTTGATTCTTAGCACTACTGCTAAGTTATCCCCTCTGCCTACACTTATCAGTCACCCCTCACTTAAGGCCTACCTTAAAATAAAACTCTGTGTTTTCTCAATTGCACAATGATTATAATTATATAGTAATAACCATAAATATCGAGTCAAGATAATTAAAGAAACTAATACTTGCAAAGTGTTTAGAACAGCGTTTGGTAAATGAAAGAATGATGTAAAAATTTGTTAAATAAAATGAAAATAAAATATCTGTGAATGCATATATATGGATTCAAATGACAAAAAACTTTGTATGTTGGTAAAACAGACTTCAAACAGAAAAGAAGAACAAATGTCTTGATTTTGTCAGTGTGTGTCATCAATCTAGTTGAATTACTAAGAGGGATTACCCAAGGAACCAGGCTTTATCTAAACATTTTGTATTTAACCAAATCTGGCCTGGTCTTGAGATACTTGATTATCAAGGAAGAAATAAATCTATCTGTTGAAACCAGTTTACAAATGGAAGTGTAAGAGTTCACCCTTAGTCTGGGATATTCTATATCTGACTATTCAGCATTGTAGTCATTTGAATTCTTTACACATTATTTAGATAATATTATTTAAGAGGCTTCATTGTATATTCTAAAAAAGGATAGAGTTTCAAGTTAAATGTTTGGACTAAGGCAAAAGAACTTATTTTCCCTTGGAGGTGGGGCTATAATGAGATGAAAAGGACAGCTGTAAGTCGTAAAACTAGAAACAGAAAAAGGCAGAAAAAAAGGACAATATGGAAGGAGAGAGAATGATGAGAAAATAAGGTCAGTTTCTTGAGATGAGACTGTTTATCATGCTTATAATACGTGAATAAATAAAGATATAATGAGATTAAAACTTATCCAGACAGGGAACAAAATATATCTCAAATATGGAGCTACATACGTGAAAGGTATAAATTGACCTCATGAAAATAAAAAACTCTGGTTTAAACTTTATCTTTTCTATTTAAAAACTGCTTTTAAGATAAAAATATTCTGAAAAATACATCTGGAGTGTCAAAGATAAATTAGTAAAAAATCGGAAATTATATGGTTTTATTTTTCTATTAACATTTAGCAAAAAGTGTAGCTACTTTTCCATGATCACTAGGAATATTAATTTAGAAGCCTGTAAGACAGCTAACCATATTAAAAATTATTTCCATAGACTGATTTCATAAATTTAATACCCAGAAATTTTTAAACAATTCAGCAGATGTTCTCTAGGTGATAGTAATAAAATGTTAAGCTTTAAAAAAGAAACATATTTGACTTTTTAAAAACATTGACATCATTTATAGTAAAATTAAATTCCACTCACAGTGATTCAAGGAATATAATTAGAGTTTGCTATGAAAACAAATCCTTTGAATCCATGTTTAATAAGTATTAGTACTGATAATTTTAATCTACACAAATGGAACTGAAAGATTTTCAAAAGTTTATTATGTTAAAAATATGTAGTATTGAGGTGCTAAGCTTCTCTAAATTTTAGCAGCATACCTCGAACTTTTGCCAGAAGTAGACTTCCACTAAGCAAGAAATTTCCATTACTCCTATATTAAGAAGCCACACCCCACACAACTAATGACAGGAAAGCATTTCAATTCAAACCTCTAACACTATCCAGCCTGAAGCAAAATTAAAAAAAAAAAAAGTTGCAAAAATAAAACACAACTCATATTTTCAGAGAAGAAAGGAAACTCTTGCTAAATAAGTAGCAATTATGCTGAAGAATTTATATGCTAAGCACGACTGAATGTAAAAACACCAGAGCAGTCAACCATAGCTTTAGCACTTTGAGTATGATTAACAGAATGAACTTTCAAAGGTCAATTAAATGTCAACACATTTTTTAAAGAGATATTCTTCTTAAATCTGGTCAATGTATAATAGCACCTTATAACTTAGGGATACCCTTCTTAGTTTAAGTGTAATATGCATGTGATATATATATACAGGTGTAGATTTACATGTCACCCACCAGATTACTAAGGAAAGTCATCTAGTGCCTATCCTAGAGTTTGACTTTTTTAATGTTTTTTAATTTATGAAACGATTAAAAAGAAAATATAACTGTATTTAATATATAGCACTACCCAATGAAGATGAAATGCAAAATTTTAAATGCTAACACTTAAGGTTTATCTAATAGCTGACCCTATTTATTCCGTCATAGGAAGTCATTCATAAGATAACTCTTTATTATCCCTAACGCATCATCCTGCTTCCTAATTCACCCCCACTAACCTTCCCTGAATGCTCGTGGTTAAAAAGCTTACCAAAAAAGGTACATGGCATTCAAAAACTGCCAAGTTTAGCATTAGAGATCTGTGGGACAGAATAAGTCCTGAAGACACTGAGTGTCCACTCCTGACATTTTCATCCAAGAACTCAGTAAGAATCCCACCCCACATAAGGAAGGCCAAGTTGTCTAAGAGCCTCAGAATGAGAAGGGACCACCAACATAATCTGACCCAAACCTTTCTACATTTACAGCTAAGAAAATGTAGAACCACAAAGGTAGAGCAAATTGGCTTTGCTCCCACAGCTCTTTAGTCTAGTGCTTTCTTCTCTATATCAAATTTATGCCATAATTTTTCTCCATTAGGATTTTAAGAACAGGTTATAATTGAGCAAATAGCCGTGGCTACTACTGGAGTTCAGAGCAAGATGGAATCTTTAAGGAATTGATGATCTGCGAAGGCTCCAAGGAGGAGCTGGAAATTGAAGAATGGGTAGAATCTAGGTGGTTCAAGAGAAGGCATCACTAATGAAGCAAGCAATATGGGCTAAGGCCCAGTGGTGAGTGAGTAGGCCATATTCCAGGAACTACGGGAAGAATATATTTAGAGTAGGATGGGACACGGTTTTTAAAGCCACCACATAAACCAGGCAGAGGAGGTTCAATCTCACATGGGGGACATATAGAAAGTGATGAAAGGCTCTCGATTTTAAGAAGAATCATGTGAAGATAGCAAAGACTAGCCCTGCAGTAGGTCTGCAAGAGAACGGAGGAAGGGAGAAGAGAAAGATTTGACAGGCCTCATAGGGGTCTGTGTGTCTACTAATGTTGATATTTTACAGGACTGTAAGAAAAAAGTGAGCTAATGAGAGACAAAGTACTTTGAAAAGTATAAGAGCTCTAGATAGTAAACGTATTCTTCAAAGTCAGGGGAGAGTGGCCTCTCTCATCACATCGCCATGTCTTGATGGCATACACTTCTCTGAAAAGGCAAATTTGGAGTTGGATTCTGGATCTATTTCTTTGGGGTCAGAGATAGAAATCTCTTCCCTTCAATAACTCCAAAGGCTAGATGCCAAGAGGAGAGACAACTGTCTCTAAGCTACTGCAAAGTTGAGGATCACAGATACTAAAATCCAAAACCAGGATTAACATTTTGAGGCAGACTACATAATCAGTGTCTTCTCAAAGTGAGTCAAAAAATAGTATATCAAGTGGTATGAAAAGGGAGGAGGGTAGAGGAGACAGCACCTGAACAGGGGTGATACATGGGGAAACCTAGGTTACTAGCAGGACCACGGTCTGCATCCTTCCCCTGTCCCTTTCCCCTCTGCTCAATAATTACTATTTAGCAGTGTGATCTTCCCTTGTGTCCAGAGTGCCTTCTCTCCTCCTGCGTTGTCTTCCTCTTATCCCTCTTCTACAGCAACTCTCCAGGGCTAAAAAAGAAATTTTAAAAAGTTACTATAATAAATTAAAAGTACATATATGGAGTATATACTGAGTGACAATTATTATCTGTCACTAATTTGTATATTACCTAATTCCCAAAAGAACTCCTATGAGGCAGGTACTATTATCCTCATTTTCCAAGGAAGGAAACTGAAGCTTACAGGGTCAAGGATACAGCTCAGTCACCTAGGTAGTAAATGGCAAAGCTAGGATTTGAATCAGGGGTGGCTGACTCTTTAGCCTACACTTTGAACTTCTCTCCTAAACTCTTCCCTTTTTCTTCAATAAACCATGAAATACTGAAATGTTGGGGGTTTTATGAATAAAGATATTACAGGAGCATTATACAGATTTGTAGATAAAAATTTTAACAATATACAGCAAGGGGCCTGGGTTCTGCCACACACTTAACTGCCAAATTATCAGCTTTAGAACTAAAAGCATCAACTATGAGCGTTAAACTATGTTGAGGGATAGATTTCCATTCAGCATTCTAGCTCTGTTCCTTCTCAGGCCTTCTGTCCCTTGGGGTGCATTCCCAATTATTTGCCTGAAACCTCATCCCCTTACTTGAGGAGGAGGTGACCAGAGGAGAGGGTGGTGGGAGTATCCCATAGAAGAAGGGGTCTCTGGGCCCTGTGCTCCAAAGCTGCCTCAACTTTGCCTGTAGATGGTACCTTGGTGCGCTTGTAGAAGCGATTCATGAGGGGCTCCCTGGCCACGGCTAAGAGATGAAGCCACCAATTCTGGTGCCAGAGGAGAAGTGATCAGAGCAGTGAGCATGGGGGGAAGGAGTACTTTTTAAATGCTCCTGGAGAAAGCAACGGTTGCCATTAAACATTGGCAAGAAAACTCTAACACTAATTCTTGAAATTTAGTGTGATTCTCACTTTGGTAGGAGCTTGTTAAGAATACAGACTCTAGGTTCTGCTCACAGACATTCTGATTCTTTAAGTGTAGGAAGTTGCCCAGCAGTCTGAAGTTTTGTAGGTGCTACAAAAGATTCTGATACAAGTGGTCAAAGGACCACACTCTCAGATGCACTGCTCTGCTCTAACGCCCTATGAGGCTGCCCAACCAGCAAACTTGCTATGAGGAGAATACACATTCTACAAAGACAGCTCGTTGTTCAAATATCAGTGCTATGTTTTAGGTTGAGTAGTCACTTTTCCATAAGGCCAAGAGGCTTTCCAGAAGTTTCCAGGCTTACAAATGTTGGGGACTTACTTTCCTTGTCAACAAATAGACTATTACATAGACCCCTTAGGAAAATCAGAATATCTTATACATGATATAGTCCACATAGGATCCCTCTGCACACATAGCATTTGTCTAGAGCGAAGACCTTCTTGGAAAGATGCTGTTTCCAGTGCTTATTTTATATTTGGTGTAAGACTGGAGGTAATTTTCTTACTGCAGATTTAGTTGATTTCAAAAGGTATGCTTTCCTTCAGAATGCAACTGCACTGAAAGGTTTACTTCATGTTAACAATGAGTTTAAAAATCAGATATCACTCAAGTGAAATATAATGGTTATGATTAGGTCATTTAATTAGACACTCAATTACAATGCCAATACCTACTGATAATTCAAGACACATACCTTTTCAAAGGTTTGTGTTCTTCAAAGAAAGCTAGGTCATAAAACGTATTATGTTAAATTAATATTGCTATCTTTCTCCTGGAAACCCTATCAATTATCTTTGCCTCTTTCCAAATCTGTATCCTTAATTTTAAAATGTAAACTTTCAGGATAGATACTGGAATTCAGCTCAGTTTTTCTGCCAGTTTTCTCTGACACCTTCTTTCTTCCCCCTAAAGCATGATAATTCTCTTTAAGGATGGGTGAAAAGAATTTTAAATTATTTTTATCTAAGTACTGGGTATTTTATCCAGCGAATATATATTGAGTGTATTTACACACTTACATTAAAAGAAATCAGCTTTTGTTGTTATAAGCTCCATGAAAAGAAAAAACCCAGTGGAGCACCTGACTCCTAGAAGGCATGCTCACAAGTACTGAAAAACCTGGGAAAATTTATCATTGAGAGAACAAAATAATTTCTCCTGTATTCAGTACTGACAAATAAACATTTAATAGTTGAAAGAGTTCTGGTTAGGGAAAAATGCTTGATTTCACTTTTTAGTGAAAAAAATGCAGTTTATTATTATAACCTAAAGTTAACACTCCATTGTGTTGCAACACAACCTGTGATGAAAATATTCCAATACTAAACCCAGACCAAACCTTTAACATTAATAATTTATCCAAATTATACATGTCACTAACACATCCCAACAAAGAAGATTATGTAAGTGAGCCATCTTGGCGTCGGTGATACTGAACATAGCAGCTATTTTCAATCCTTCATTAAAATTAGATCAAGATGTACTTGCACTATGTGTTACTGTTCCGGTAAGGAAGATTTACATTAGTTTAAGATTTACTTTGGTTTTAAGTGCCATTTTCTTTTCCTTTGTCAGAAGTTAGAGCCCACTCCCCCACTGCCCTCCACAAAAAAGTTTTCAGTAGAAAGAAGCAATACAGAAAAATAACAACAAAACACCTGCCCTGCTTACTCTCTCCTATGTATAAAAAAAAGCCTTGTTTTCCCCCTAAACTGAATCCAGAAGGGACGAAGGGTTCGCTGCAGGCACCTGCCACTTCACCCTTAAGCTTGGTTCTCTGTCCCCAGCCTGGCTCCTACTACTCCGAATGCTGCAGCAAAGTAGATCAGTTTAAAGAAGTGTTTTTAAACAATGGGTAATTATTTCTCACTGGAAAAAACCTCCCAAACCTTCCAATATTACTGTTTGAAAACATTAGACTTAAAAGTTACTTCTCAGTAGGCTGAAAGGTGAATACAGGAGCCTATAAATATATCCTGGCCTACTGGTTCATAACTCCTGTACCACGCCGAGGCCCAAGGAAAATCTCAAACCGAGATGTATTTAAAAACCGGGAAGACACCAGAGATATGTAGCTCTAGCCTCATGTATCACGGATGAGGAGATCTAAGTGGTTAAGTCGCTTGTCCAAGGTCACGCAGAGCCAGTTACAGGCAAGGCTGGTGCGCGACCTTCTAATCTTTCCACCTCCCAACCCCCACTCTGCACAGGCCCTCAGTAGCCCCGGCTCCTAAAAGGTTCCCACCGATACGGTTCACGAGCCAGCGGCATGTCAGCGACTCTTAAGCAATCGCACTTATATTTGTTCTCCCCGCCTGCTCCAAAAAGTACTAAAGGCACTCTCCTTATCTTCTCCCCAAACCCAAGTGCCCCAGACAGCCTAAACCCATTGCGCCCAAAAAGCCAACTCACCCGCAGCCCCGGGCGCGGGCGCCCTCGGATAGACTCTGGCCCTCCCGGCAGTAGCCGCCGGCCGCATCGCGGCCCGGGCTGACGACGAGTCCAGAAAGTCACCGGCGGTGACCGCGGACGCCAGGGGCGGGCCGCGCCGTACCGCGCCGCCCCGCGGAGGCGCCGCAAACTTTTCCCGGCTCGCAAGTTGCCGGGCTGGGCGGCCGCGGACGGACTTCCTTCCCGGCTGCGGGAGCGAGGGGGCGCCCCTTCCCCGGGCGGGGGCCAAGCCGGCCGGGAGGGGGCTGGGCGAGGCGAGCGACGGTCAAATAGGGGCCGGGGAGCGCAGGCGCCCGCACTCTGAGGCGCGCGGGCCGGAGCCCGGCCGCATTCGTCTCCGCGGCTCGACCCAGCTCCCGGCGGCGGCGGCGGCACAAGCGGGCGCGGCTGGGAGTTGCCGTCCCGAATCTGCCGCCCCTTCGCCGCCGCCGCTCACCGCGTTCTTTGTGTGTCTCTCGGCGCCCTCGGGTCGCTTCGCAGCTCGCCTGACAGCTGATGGGCTCGTCACGCTGGGTCCGCGTCTTCCCAGGCGCCGCCAGCGGAGCCCGGCCCGGCCAAAGGAGGAGGACTGAGGAAGAGCGTTGACAGATGCTGTCTTGGAGCGGCCGCCGCCGGGGGAATATGGGACTGCCCTCGGGGCGGCCGGCGACCAACCCGGGTTCCGCTCTACCCCTTCGAGACTCCTTCCGCGCCGGGACCCCCGTCCTCCCTCCACCGCCGCCAGCCCAGCTCCAGTCAGGCGCCCAGCGCCCTGCTCCGCAGCTGAGCGCGCTCGGTCAAGAATCCTGGGGAACCCGCCCCGCCCCCTGGCTCCCTCACCCTCCAATGATCTTGGCCTACAGGGGGTAGTTCCGTCCAATCAAGTGTCGGAAAGCCCGGCCAGTCCCCGAGAGTGTAGCCAATGGAACACGACTCCGGCAACACACCCGCCCTGATCCACTAGGAACGAACCGCTCTGAGCCCTGAGGTGGGACCCTGATCCAGGCGCCCAGAGCAAGTCAAGTCCGGCCGGAGCTGTGTCAGAAAGTGAGAGCTGTCGAGGCAGGTCGGGTACTTAAAATTACTGTATAATAATATAAGGTGTTGAAGAAAATGGGAACGCTGGACGTACTACTTTTGTAGGTCACCTAAATCCCTACCCTGAACTTTTAAGCTGCTTTTGTGGCGAAAGTTTATATGTGAAAGAAAACTGCACAAACACGTTGTAGCACTATCGACTGTTCAAATTAAGGCCTTTACTTTTATAACTTTGCTTTAAAGTGTAACCAGACAGCACTGAGGTTGATGTATTTGTATTAATGTTTGCCGGAACACCAGGTAACTGAAATACGTTAGTGTCTTTCCTGCCCTAAAATGCAGGTGGTCATGGCACTGCCAACTTTTTTTTTTATTTCTAAAAGAAAATTCTATTCAAGAATGAAAATGTAGTTTTATATATAAATCATCTGTATTGTGAGCTTTATTTCTGTAATAAAGTCACACATTATCTTCAGTGGAGGTTGGATAAAATAGCTGAATAGAAAATTATGTATATATAGAGAGAAAGGACTTGAGTAAACCATTTGCTATAAATGACCCTAGCTGTTAATCACAATATTTTGCAACTAATTTTCACTCCGTAGTTGTTTATTTGATACGAGTAGGATTAATTAGCTGTTGTTATTGTCGATCACATGAACTTTATTGAGCTCTTTATTGAAAGTGGGCTACCCCATGATTAAAACTGTTTGTAGTAACATATATTTGCATTTATTAAAATCAAATCATACGTATTTGTATTTCAAATAGCTGTCGTGTCTTAGGCATAGACCCCATGCCTAAATTTTGTCAAAAGATCCAGGTTCTGGACTGATCTTGAGCAAATCTCTTAATGACTAACTTTTATGAAAAGACAGTATCCCCAGCTCTGCATGCCTAATCAAGGTGCTCTGAGATCCAACAAAGATAGATTTGTTAAGATTTTGTGAGATGTTGTGCCAAGTGCACAGCAGCCTTAAATATGTATATACTCCTTCTCTGCTTT
>NW_024425452.1:24104960-24120844 GCF_017311325.1 Ursus maritimus
AAAAAGTACTAAAGGCACTCTCCTTATCTTCTCCCCAAACCCAAGTGCCCCAGACAGCCTAAACCCATTGCGCCCAAAAAGCCAACTCACCCGCAGCCCCGGGCGCGGGCGCCCTCGGATAGACTCTGGCCCTCCCGGCAGTAGCCGCCGGCCGCATCGCGGCCCGGGCTGACGACGAGTCCAGAAAGTCACCGGCGGTGACCGCGGACGCCAGGGGCGGGCCGCGCCGTACCGCGCCGCCCCGCGGAGGCGCCGCAAACTTTTCCCGGCTCGCAAGTTGCCGGGCTGGGCGGCCGCGGACGGACTTCCTTCCCGGCTGCGGGAGCGAGGGGGCGCCCCTTCCCCGGGCGGGGGCCAAGCCGGCCGGGAGGGGGCTGGGCGAGGCGAGCGACGGTCAAATAGGGGCCGGGGGAGCGCAGGCGCCCGCACTCTGAGGCGCGCGGGGCCGGAGCCCGGCCGCATTGTCTCCGCGGCCTCGGACCCAGCCCCGGCGGCGGCGGCGGCACAAGCGGGCGCGGCTGGGAGTTGCCGTCCCGAATCTGCCGCCCCCTTTCGCCGCCGCCGCTCACCGCGTTCTTTGTGTGTCTCTCGGCGCCCTCGGGTCGCTTCGCAGCTCGCCTGACAGCTGATGGGCTCGTCACGCTGGGTCCCGCGTCTTCCCAGGCGCCGCCAGCGGAGCCCGGCCCGGCCAAAGGAGGAGGACTGAGGAAGAGCGTTGACAGATGCTGTCTTGGAGCGGCCGCCGCCGGGGGGAATATGGGACTGCCCTCGGGGCGGCCGGCGACCAACCCGGGTTCCGCTCTACCCCTTCGAGACCCCTTCCGCGCCGGGACCCTCCCGTCCTCCCTCCACCGCCGCCAGCCCAGCTCCAGTCAGGCGCCCAGCGCCCTGCTCCGCAGCTGAGCGCGCTCGGTCAAGAATCCTGGGGAACCCGCCCCGCCCCCTGGCTCCCTCACCCTCCAATGATCTTGGCCTACAGGGGGTAGTTCCGTCCAATCAAGTGTCGGAAAGCCCGGCCAGTCCCCGAGAGTGTAGCCAATGGAACACGACTCCGGCAACACACCCGCCCTGATCCACTAGGAACGAACCGCTCTGAGCCCTGAGGTGGGACCCTGATCCAGGCGCCCAGAGCAAGTCAAGTCCGGCCGGAGCTGTGTCAGAAAGTGAGAGCTGTCGAGGCAGGTCGGGTACTTAAAATTACTGTATAATAATATAAGGTGTTGAAGAAAATGGGAACGCTGGACGTACTACTTTTGTAGGTCACCTAAATCCCTACCCTGAACTTTTAAGCTGCTTTTGTGGCGAAAGTTTATATGTGAAAGAAAACTGCACAAACACGTTGTAGCACTATCGACTGTTCAAATTAAGGCCTTTACTTTTATAACTTTGCTTTAAAGTGTAACCAGACAGCACTGAGGTTGATGTATTTGTATTAATGTTTGCCGGAACACCAGGTAACTGAAATACGTTAGTGTCTTTCCTGCCCTAAAATGCAGGTGGTCATGGCACTGCCAACTTTTTTTTTTATTTCTAAAAGAAAATTCTATTCAAGAATGAAAATGTAGTTTTATATATAAATCATCTGTATTGTGAGCTTTATTTCTGTAATAAAGTCACACATTATCTTCAGTGGAGGTTGGATAAAATAGCTGAATAGAAAATTATGTATATATAGAGAGAAAGGACTTGAGTAAACCATTTGCTATAAATGACCCTAGCTGTTAATCACAATATTTTGCAACTAATTTTCACTCCGTAGTTGTTTATTTGATACGAGTAGGATTAATTAGCTGTTGTTATTGTCGATCACATGAACTTTATTGAGCTCTTTATTGAAAGTGGGCTACCCCATGATTAAAACTGTTTGTAGTAACATATATTTGCATTTATTAAAATCAAATCATACGTATTTGTATTTCAAATAGCTGTCGTGTCTTAGGCATAGACCCCATGCCTAAATTTTGTCAAAAGATCCAGGTTCTGGACTGATCTTGAGCAAATCTCTTAATGACTAACTTTTATGAAAAGACAGTATCCCCAGCTCTGCATGCCTAATCAAGGTGCTCTGAGATCCAACAAAGATAGATTTGTTAAGATTTTGTGAGATGTTGTGCCAAGTGCACAGCAGCCTTAAATATGTATATACTCCTTCTCTGCTTTTCTACAAGCAAAGATCAAGGTACTTGCCTACTAGCAGCCCAGTGGTGTTTCCTCTGACTGCACATTTTTCCAACCTAAAATATTTTTTGATCCCATCAGTTTTCCCACAACTTAGATATGAATGAAACTCCAGCTTCTTAATTCTAGAGCAAAGCAGCACTCCCAAGCCTTTTCTTTCTTTTTTTTTTTTTCTCTCTCATTCTTCTTTTTTTAGTGGGTAATGTTTTAGGAGAGAAATTTAACATATTTTATGACTGCCAGTATGCATAGTTTTATGGAGAAGTTATTAATGGCTAGGTCAAATTTATACCCATGTAATCAAGTAATTTTTGCAGCCATTTATTAGCGATTCACTTAAGGCTTTTTTGCTTAATTTTCCAAGAGGAAATCAAATGTGTATTTTTAGAGGTATTTCTATGTCATAATGTAATTTGTTTACTTTGTTCCAAAATATGCAATCTAGTACAGAAGTTTAATTATTACTTCAAACAAATGTACATATGGTAACACTAGAATGTGAAATTTGCTAAATTTAATTGAACCAGCAGTTGTTATTTTCAACTAATTAACTGCACAGATTTCATTTTCTGAGTGAAAATTGTGGAAGAACCGATCAATATGAATCCAATAAACATGACTTATTAAGTATATTTAAGTCAAAACCAGTGTTTGATAGTTTCCTGATATTTGATGACTCCACACCCATTTATTACAGGAAATGAATATTTTATCAATTATCTGGGTAATATTCTTGACTTCACTATGGTGATATTTCATTCACTAAATGATGTTTTCAAAGTTTTTCATCAATGATTTCTTCATCAGTTGTTCAATATGGAGCAAGAGAGCTGTCACTCTTAGCTGCCAGTTTTAACATACATTTAAATGTTTACTAGAGAAGCTGTGACTTTGGAGGTAGTTTTAGCATTTGTAAAGATAATTTTTTAAAATACAGAGACATAAAATCTTTTATAAGTTATATCACATGATCTGTGGTAATATGATTAATAACAATATGATTTTTTGTGTGTTTTTACATTTAAGATACTATCATCTTAAATTGCTTCATCAGTGAGTATAATGAATAACTTGATTCATATCTTCTGGATTCTGATCATTGATATGCCTCTGAATTTCTATGTGTCTTGGATAAATCAGACTTCCATTTGACTTCTCTCCAATTCACTGAATCCAGTTTACTCATTTGAAAATGATGTTATTAGGAACAGTGAAATAATATCTATATTGAGAGAACAGAAAAACAATCTCTCATTTTTCTTTCTGATTCTGACATGGATGAGGGAAAATTCCTTTTGTGAACCACATCAGGTCCCTCTAACTCGCCTTTTACAAAACTTATGTTTTTCTGATTTCTTGAACCTGACTGTGCAGAGTTTCCTCAGTGTGGGATGTATTTATGGCAGGACATCTTTATATGCATATGGACAAACAAGGAGAAAATTCCAGAAAATAGTGGTAATGGGCACACGAGGCTTCCCTCCTCATTTTATTTTGGGACACAGTCCCTAAGGGAAATTTCTTTTAGAGTTTAGTATTAGCAGAAGTTTGGTTTCCCTGAATTGAAATCTTTGTAACTTCTCCTTTTTATTTCAACTATCAGGAAGCTCAGAACTAAATTTACAGCTCAATTTGGAAGGTATTACGGCCTGCTTCATTGTGATTTTTTTAATAAACATGTATTTAGCTTATTATTTTTCACCTATATGCTAGCTTTTGTATGCATATAGTTTATTTAAGCTACCTAGAATACTTTCTGAAGTGAATTATTATATGCATGATTAACATATTTTGAACCATACATAAACCCTGGTTTATGAGAGGTTGAGGTGAGCATAACTTAAGTAGAATGTGTAGTGAGGACAACGTGAAGGATATTGCTGTAGTTTTTCATTCACAAAGAAAGAGGAATCTGATTCACCAAGCATAGCATCTCAAAACCTTTTTCAGAGAGGCAGAAAAGTATAGAAAAGTATAGTATAAAATAGGGAAGATTTATTACACTTCTTTTTTAAAGTTAAAGTTATAGGAAACATATATTTATGGATGTTTTCTGCAAACTCAGAGATCTCACTGAAAAAAGAATATTTGACTTAAATATAAACTGAAATACATATTATAAATTATACTTAAGTCATGGTCACTTCCCACGTTAGCCTTTGGTAGCCTTTATACTTAAGACAATAACCCCTAGAATATGTTTCAAATGCAATAAATCTTTTCACCAGGATCACTATACACCTATTTCCTTCAATTTTAGTGTCTCTTTTAGAAAATAAACAATGTATCCCCCTGTTTTCAAATAATATTCTACAATGGTTTTATTTTTGAAAGGCTTTTCCTGACTAAGATATTGTCTTAAACTATTGCAGAGCTTCATCTTATCATTTTGTTTTGTTTTATGAGATATATTTTAACTAAATATAACTGATGTATTAAAAAAATTCATGTCCTTTTAAAATAGAGTCATTTACACAAAGTAAATTGTAGCATCCCTTTTTCTGGCCATCAGGTAAGCAGGTAGGAGGTGCTCAGTGAAGTTAAGACAGTTTCTGTTGTGGTAGAAAACTCAACACAATCTGACTTAAATATAAAAACATTTTTTTTTGTTTAAAGATTTTATTTATTTATTTGAGAGAGAGAAAGAGCACAAGCAGGGTGAAGCAGACTCCCCACTGAGCAGGGAACCTCCCCCCACAACAATGCAGGGCTCCATCCCAGGACCCCAGGATCATGACCTGAGCCGAAGGCTGATGCTTAACTGACCGAGCCACCCAGGCATCCCATAAAAACATTTTTTTAGCTCAGTTCACTTTACAACCTTGACAAAGTAAAAGTAAGTGTATAGGTAGCTGACAGAGTTGGAAGGTGAAAGAAGGTAGCAAAAACTGAGGGATGAGTAGAGGCATAAACAATCTTATTCCACATAGAGTGGTGTCAAGAAACTGACTAAAATTTTTAGGACAAGAAACAGAAGTGTAACTAGAGATTTCTAACTTATAGCCAACAAAACTTAAAATAATGTGATCATCAAAATTACAGAGGTGCTGTGCAAAGTACTAAGGTAGAGGAACTAAAATCTCACTTTACATAGATAAGAGTCAAGCACATCTCTGTGTGATAAACAGCAAGATATATTTGTTTCATTATCCAAATTTTGTATTTTTTCAACTAAGTTTATTAATTAGTTTTCTAAAAGTAGACATGGTTAAAAGACTTCTTTTTTGAGAGTATTGCAATTGTGTGTGAGGAAGATTGTTGTCTTAATTTCTTTAAACCTCGTGTGAATATTGTTTTTATGAAATTTTTCATTACAAAAAAGTCTTAGCATGAAATTTATTAAAAAATAAATGTAGGGTATCAATGTATGTATTGAACCACAATTATTAGGTAATTAGGGTAGGATACAATGTCATTTGGCATCCCAGTGTACCGAAATACAAACATTAATCAGGAATATATGTGGTAGTTTTAAGAAAGAAAATATAATGTAATATAATGTATATACAGTGAACTTATCTTATTTCCTTCAAAAGCAATTCATAGTATAGTAGATTCTTTTTTTCTTTTTCTTTTTTTTTCTTTTTTGTGCTTGTAAACAACTGTGTCTTTGGATCCCACAGATTCTAGTGCAGACTGGGTATGGAGAGGGTGTTTGTTAAATGCCTGTTTTTTTTTTTTTTTGATGAAGTAATTGTATCATTTGAAACCATTTGACTCAGCACACACAAAAACTCAATAGAAAATGTGTTCAATTGTGAGCTTTATAGCTTGAGAAATGAATGAAAATTATGGAAAAAGATTCTGTGGAAAGTTACAAAAGGAATTAGAAACCTAGAACATGGAATATTTGAGGAATTGACATTTTTGAGCTTTTGGGGTTTCAAATTTTTCAGATATAACACATTGTTAATTTTCTGTGCCAGTGAAGGAGAATATTGGGGCCACTGCGAAATGCTCCTAGTAATCTCTTAGAATCAGTTCATCTTGGGAAGTCAAGCAGTCTGTATTGTAAATAGTCAAAGTCAAGGAAAAAAATCATTACCAGAAACCATGGAGAAAGAAAAGGGGTGTGTGTGTGTGTGTGTGTGTGTGTGTGTAGCACATGTGCACAAGCAGGCATGCTCATGTGTAAGAGATGAGGCTGAATATGTGTTTGGATCACCTGCTGGTTGATAAGGAGCAGGATAAATCTAAAACGCAAGTCCAGAAAAATTAAAGAATCATCATAGAAGTAAAAACTACTGTTGTAGTGTAGTGTTTTAATCCTAATATGTTAAGTTTTATTTTATAATGTACTGTGCCATTTGGAGAAAATGTTTGTGGAAAATACCTGAGCTCTCATGGAAGCATTCTCATGTGGTTGTGTCTTACCAAAGTTATCTGAAAATAAATACAGCAATAAGTGTTGGGTTTTCATTTACTTTTTATTTTTCATTTGAAAAGAACATTTATATATACAATGTCATTAGATCCTCATAGCTTTCCCTCCAGATAGAGAGAAGGCACTTGGTGTCATATTTGGATTCCAAGACGGTTTTGAGCTCTGCTACTTCTGTGGGATTCAACCAGGCCACTAATTCCTCTGGGCCTATAAATGAGGATGATAATAATTATAGATGCTATATCTCTTTTGCTGTGTTGTTCTGAGAGCAGAAGCAGCCAATCTGTTTGCACATGCTTTGTGGACCGTTATGTGGGTCACTAATGTTCTTATTAGCATAGGTTCTATTCCTATTTTATAGAGAATGGGAAGGTGTCACAATGATTGAGTCCTCTGTTACCCAGTTACATAAGGTTGGGTCCCTAGCCCCAGACTCCAGGCCCTAGGACCCCAAGTCTTCTAATTATTCGCAAGTGTTTATTCCCCTACTTTGATCAATGCTTTGAGCTGTGGTCAATAAATATAAAATTAGAATAGTAAGCTGGTTTTCTCAAATTCTTTTGTGGGTTGAAGAGTTAGACTAATTGGTTACTAGGGCTCTTCTGATTGGAAATTGCACAATAATCAAGAATTTGGTTCATCAACTCTCTCAGGCTCTCCCCTGACCTAGAAGGGCTGCATGCAACCAACGTGGCGGTGAAGAGCCCTGTAGAAAACAGAATTTCTCTTGCTGCAGAGAGAAGAGAAAGGGCACAGAGAACCAGGGAGGTGGTATGAGTTGGGAACTACAAAGGATGAAACAGTTCCTGAAGATTTCCTGAATGTGAGGATAGAAGGGACATGAGAGAGGATTTCTCATGTTCAAGGGCAAGTGATCAGTGACACTTTCTAAATACATAAATGGCCTTGTGTGAGGGATTTTTTGGGGGTTGTTATTTGTTTTGTTTCAGTGGATACATATGGAGCAAAGAAAAGTGAGGCGTGACCATGAAAATATAAGACCGTCTCTTCCTTCCCCTAGAATTTTCAGAAAAATTAGGACTTTGGACATTTATATCTAGATGACACATAGAGTAGAATGAAAAAAAAAAAAAAAACAAGCCCTAATTGTATCTGTGGGTTCACTTCTCTCTTGTTATTGCTAAAGCCTATGGGTTAGAGAAACAGAAAAATTGTACCATATAGAGGTTATTACTAAAAACAGACAACCCAACATTGTGTGCTTTAGTACTGTAAAAAATAGTTGTTTGAGAAAATAGTTGTTTACGTATATTTATCATTTCAAATTTTGCCCTTAATGTCTAGTAAACATGTTTAATTCACATAGTGGAGTATAAATTGTGGTTTGTTAAAGGTTTAGTATAGGATATATTTATATGAGTAGAATAACTTAGAAAGATCAATACCTAAATGTGGTTATCTCTGTGTAGTAGGATTATGGTAATCTATTACATATCTGTGCTTTCTGATAATTTTCCAATAAACATGTTAAAAGTAAAACAGTAAGAAGGTATATAACTGACATGGAAATTCTGTTTTTCATTAGTGCTACATTAGTTATAAAGGTTATGAATTAAAAAGTTCATGCATTATATGAATTATATTATCTGCTTCTTATTGAAAATCTCTTTACTTGGACTTTTGAACCCAAAGTTTGAATATTCATTGTGATAAAATAATTTAGATGCCTTTTATGACCAAGTAAAAATAAGGAAATAATATCAAGAGAAGTGAAATGAATTTTCAACATTGACAGTTACCTCTAACATCTAAATTCTAGTTTTTTTAATTAGCTGCGTGTGTGTGTGTGTGTTTTAAGGATGTGGGAAATCTTAGTTGCTGATTAGTTTACTTTAGGTAGAATAGTTAAGGACTAGTAAATAATAGAGTAGCAAGTAGTCTCAACATTTGAAAGACAGGAATTTCACTTTTTGAAGACTTTGATAGAGAAGATAGGTAATACTCACATGGCTCTCTGTGAGTGATATGACTTACACCAGAGTTCTTGACCAGGGGAGATTTCGCCCCCCACCCCACCTCCCACCCCCTGCCATGCCCAGGGGACTTTGGGCAGTGTCTGGAGACATTTATGGTTGTCACAAGGGGGGTGGGGTGCAGAGAGTGCTACCGAATCCAGTGTGTAGAGACCAGGGATGCTGCTATACATGCTACAATGTACAGGACAACCCCCCCCAACTACGAAGAATTATTTAGCCCCAAATGTCAATACTGTACAGGCCGAGAAACCCTGCTTTAGACACCTTTTTATCTACAAATAAACAAAATGGTAACATCAACTTCAAAACCTAAACAAATCAATCCTTATTTATATGTTTTCTTTCAAGCAATGAAAAACAGAAGTGATATTTCCCCCGCAAAAGTAAAAAAAAAAAAAAGATATTTCTAGTAGATTTTTGTGTTATAAAATAATATTTAAAAATTGAGAAACCTAAGGCAGCTAATCACAGTGTTTGAGAAAGCAGAATTGGAATAGTACAACTCGTAGAAAACAACTGTGCTTCAGCAACCTAGTTGAGAATGGCTTTTTATTTTATTTTAGTATTTTTTTTATTTAACATTCCCCAAAAGACTATTTTAGGTAGTAATTCAAAATAGTTGGGAATGTGAATCCAATGATATGTCAAGAACATACATTAATAATGACTGCTATTCTCCCAAGAAATAAATGAAAACACAAAATGCACTTATTATGATGTTTTATGTGCCCTTCAGAATCATGAGTTATTAGAAAGGCAGTTCTGGGACAAGATGCGTGGATACAGGAAAGTCTTCCTCTCCATCACCCCAGTGTGCAACTTGTGTTCTCATAGGAAGATTCCTGGGTTAAGAAAACAACAACAACAACAACAATAACAGGAAGTTTGGCAGCATTTTGTATTGTGTTAACCCCATAACCCTGAAGCATGTTTTTCAGGGCATTAAAAAGTATGCTTTCAGTTGGTGAGTGCATGAAGTTCAGTGAAGGTCACTGCGTGCTTTTTAATTTTTCTCCCTTGAGAGGGCATTAATTTAGTTCCCTGTAAATAAGAATGAAGACTGTTAACTAAAGTATACCCATTTGGTCTTTATTACTCCTTTCCTCCAAGAACAGGGTATGTTTTCATGAAGGATAAAATGATATGTCATGATTACATTTTGTTTTAGTTTTTAATTAAGTATGTAATGCTTAAAGAGTCACAAAATTGTCTTTGGCAGGTTAGCTAAAGACATGTTGAAGATCAAGTTACTTTGTGCTGTCAGAGGCTTTCCTTTTAGTATATCATAGAATTAATTCTGTGAGGTTAATCAGAAAGGCATAAATCCTGTTCTGTAAATATTTATTATATATTTTTAATTGGAGTAGGGATCAGGAAGGAAAGAGGATTACAGGATTACTTTGTAAACATTCTGTACTTCTTTATAATTACAATATTTTTTGCTAATAATTTCTTTTTGCCGTTAAATAACATCTGCTTACTACTTAATATTTGGAAAATTCAGGAAAGCATAAAAAGAAAAATAACTCCCAGAGACCACCGCTTCTTCTGGCTCTTTTATAAAACTTCCTTCTGGTTCTTTTATAAAATACATGTCACTGTGTGCCCAACCCTTCTTTCTGCCTCCACCATATAGTGAACATTTACCCATCTTATCAAACTTCTTCCAAAACAAAGTTTAAAGTGTATTGCGTATCTTAAATGACTGCAGTTCTATAAGTGGTTCTGATTATTTTCTCCTCTGTAACACACATGGATGTATGTTGTTCACAAGCCAGTGAGTTCTCATGTACACATGGATAAAAAAGGCTCTGGTTTATGCAAATCTCTCTGGGCATTTGTCACTGCTCTGTTCCTTTTCTTCCCACTCATGAAGTATATTGTAATAGGAGTAAGAATAATATTACAGAGATAACCTTGACTGTACTTTAATTTACTAAATAATGTTTAGTTTGGCACTTATACTATTAATAGTTACAAATTACTTTTGATACCCCTCACAAATGATGTTGGATATTTTTTGACATCTCCAGTGATTACTGATAAATTCAGCTAATACAGGTATAATGTGACAATGAATGTTCCTGCCCTCAAATGTTCCCTAATTATTTCCTAAGATGAATGGCTCAAAGTAGAGTTATTCAATCTAAGAGCATTAATTCTTGATGTAGATCATCCAACTTGCTCTCCAGAAAAGTCATTCCAATTTCTAATCTCACATTCAATAATACTGGGCTTTAGAGCTAAGTTTAGCTAATTTGATAAGTGAAAAAGATAGCCTTTAAAACAAAAATATTTGGAATTCAGTAATTTGACTTTTTCCTTCATGTTTAGTTTTTTTTTTCCTTACCTTCCTTGTCTCCCGCCTTCCTTCCCTTTCTTCCTTCTTTCTTTTTTCTTTCCTGAAGTAAATACTTCATCTTCTTTGCCATTTTTTTCTATTGCGGTTTTAAGATTTACATAAGCTCTTTATATATTAACTATATGAAACTTTTTTGTATAAACCTGTGTCAAGTATTTTCCCAATTGTGTGCTTTTTAAATTATATTTATCTTTTTGTGATGATGAAGGTTTAATTTCAGTTTTTGATGCTCTTATTGTAGGGAAATTTCGAATTTTGTTCTCTATAGTCAAATTTATACTATTTCGTGCATGATTTCTTTCAATGCTCTTAGAGTTAGAAAGCCGTTGCCCATCCTGAGATCTGCTAAGTGCTCATATTTTCTTCCTGGAGTGTGTGTGTGTGTGTGTGTGTGTGTGTGTGTGTGTGTGTGTTCAGTTTTTAACATTAGAATACTTCAATCATTCTACAGTTTGTTTTATGATATAAAGTGAGGAACTAACTTAATTTTATCTCCGTTTGTTAAATAATTGTCTTACACCATTAATGAACTGTCTTTTATGTCCTCACTACTTTATGATGTCACCTTTATCTTATGCAGAGCTTTCTAGTTCTTATCATTCTTTTGTTTTTTTAATCTACTAGAGTTGGCTTGTTGTCTATTTTCACTTCCCACGACATTCAGGTGAGACAAGCTTTCCCCATTAAATTTTTAATTTTTTTTTATTTATTTTTTTTCGTTTTTCCTATTTATTCCTGATAAACTTTGGGAATTGCTTTGAAAAGGTATGTTAGTATCACACTGGTACTCCAAGAATGCATGTTAGAATTTTATGGATTAAATTAACCTATCTTCTACCCATTCAACCTCAAAGTATGTTCTTCTATTCATGAAAGTCTTTTATTTTTCTTACAGCCTCTTGTAATTGTCATGCTATAGGTTCCACACAAATCTTAAAGATTATTCTTAGAATTGTTTCTTATGATATTTGGTTATTATTATGAATGGGATATTTTTCATTGTATTTTGATTATATATTATTAGTACCACAAATCTGATTTATATGTATTTATTTTATACTTGGTCACTTTACTGAACTGTTATTATATCCAATACTTTTTTTCAGTTGATTCCTTAGGTAAAAAAATCATGTTATCTATAAATAATTGTATCTGTCCCCAATTTGTTTTTAAATTAACAAATACACCTTATGTTTCTGGGGTTCTTTTGTTTGTTTTGGCTATCACTTCTCGAACAGGTGGAAATGATAGTGTTAATAATAGACATTCTTGACTAGTCTATGATTTGCCAGTGTATTGTTATAAAATATGATGTTGGCTATATGTTAAAGATAAATATTCTTTATTATGCCCATGAATTATCATTTTATTCTGAACTTATTAAGCAAGTTTTAAAACCCAGAGAGGGTTCATTAAATTTTATCAAATTATTTTCCAGATCTATTGAGACATTTATGTATTTTTCAGTCTATTGGTGTGATTTTTTTATTCATTAGGAATTATATACCTGAATTTTTATGATAATTTTAATTATTCAGAATAATTTATTATTTTAGTATAATCTGAGTTGAATATGATAATTTGTAATTCAAACTTCTGCATCTACACTAAGCATTTTTAGGTTTTACTATGAGGGTCACCCTGGCATTTTCAAGTGAGTTAGAACATTTTTCGTATTTTTTTTTCCCCATGCACAGACTATGCATCACAGGAATGATTTATTTCTGAAGCTGAAGAGCACTTATTGATAAAACTCTTGACTCTGCAGCTGTCTTGAAGGTAGTTATTGAAAACTTGTTCAGTTTCAATTCTTCAGTTGATATTGGTCTTTTAAATTTTGGCTCACACATTTTTTTCTTCATTATCTTTGAACTCTTGTTATTAAGATTTTCAAATTTTTTAAACTATTTATGTTAATACTTTTAAAAGAAAAATTAATATGTATGTGCAATGAAATAATAGAGGAAAAAAAGAATGAAACCTTGCCATTTACAATGACAAGGATGGAGCTAGAGTATATTATTTTAAGCTAAATAAGTCAGAAAGACAAATATCATGATTTCACTCATATCTGGAATTTAAGAAACAAATGAGCAAAGGTTTAAAAAAAAAGGTAGAGGAAAACCTAGAAGCCAACTCTCAACTATAGAGAACAAACTGATGGTTACCACAGGAGAGGTGGGTAGGGGGATGGTTAAATGGGTGATGGGTTAAGGAGGGCACTTGTTGTGATGAGCCCTGGATGATGTATAGAAGTGTTGAATCACTATATTGTACACCTGAAACTAATATTACACTATATGTTAAATAACTGTAATTTTAATAAAAATGCACAAAAAAGAAAAAAATCATATTTAAAATCATCTATGAATCTGTTATTAAATCCTTTCACTTTTAAAGATTTATTATTTTTTTATGTTAGAGAGAGAGAGGGAGGGAGGGAGAGAGCATGAGCAGCAGAGGCAGAAGGAGAGCAAGAGAGAATCTCAAGCAAACTCCGTGCTGAGCACAGAGCCCCACCCAGTGCTCAGTCTCATGACCTGGAGATCATGACCTGAGCGGAAATCAAGAGTCAGTCGCCTAACAAATTGTGCTACCCGGGTGCCCCTAAGTCCTTTTAAGATTATATGTTATTTCTTCTAATTTTATTTGTTTACTCTTTTTTCTTGATTAGATTTGCTAGGACTTTTGGATGATATTTCTTTTATATATATGAAATATATATAATATATGCTTTTTTCATTTTATTGAGAAATAATTGACATCTGAGTATGTCAAGTGTGTCACTGTGTAAGTTTAAAGCATACAGCATGATGGTTTGATGTACATGTATTATGAAATGATTACCACGATAGGTTCAGCTAACATCCATCTTCTCATATAGATAAAATAAAAAAAGAAAGAATAAAGAAGTTTTTTTCCTTGTGATGAGAACTTTTATGATTTACTTTCTTAACTATTTTCCTGTATATCAAAAGTAGTGTTAGCTATAGTCATGATGTTGTACATTAAGTCCCTAGTACTTATTTATCTTATAACTGAAAGTTTGTGCCTTTTGACCACCTTCCCCCAACCACTGCCTCTGGTAACCACAAGCATAATCTCTTTTTCTGTTTTAGATTCCACATATAAATAGATCATAAAATATTTGCCTTTCTCTGTCTGACTTATTTCACTTAGCATAAGGCATTTAGAGTCCATCCATGTTGTCGCAAATGGTAGGATTTCTTCATTTTTTTTTATAGCTGAATAATATATATATTTCACAACTTCTTTATCCATTCCTTCATTGATAGACACCTAGATTATTTCCATGGCTTGGCTTTCGTAAATAATGCTGCTATGAACATGGGAGTGCAGGTATCTTTTTGAATTATTATTTTACTTTTCTTTGGGTATATTCACTGAAGTAAAATTACTGGATCATATGGTAGTTCTATTTTTAATTTTTTGAGGATCCTTCATAATGTTTTCCATAGTGGCTGCACTGATATGCAGTCCCACAAAGGGACTGTGCACGAGGGTTCCCTTTTCTCCACATCTTTGCCAGCATTTGGTATCTCTTGTCTTTTTGATCATGGCCATTATGATAGGACTGAGGTGATATCTTACTGTGGTTTTAATTT
Source organism: Ursus maritimus (assembly GCF_017311325.1). Classification (NCBI taxonomy): domain Eukaryota; kingdom Metazoa; phylum Chordata; class Mammalia; order Carnivora; family Ursidae; genus Ursus; species Ursus maritimus. The sequence continues at coordinate 24,119,508 of NW_024425452.1, forward strand.
GCATTTCCCTAATAGCTAGTGATGTTGAACATTCTTTCATGTACCTGTTGGCCTTTTGTGTATCTTCATTGAAAGAATATCTATTCATGTCTTTTGCTCATTTTTAAATTTGGTTATTTGGTTTTTTGCTATTGAATTGTATAAGGTCTTCATGTATTTTGGATATTAACCTCTCCTATCAGATATATGGTGTGCAGATACTTTTTGCCATTCTATAGGTGTTCTTTTCACTTTTTGATGGTTTCTTTTTCTGTGCAGAAGCTTTCTAGTTTGAGGTAGTCCCACTTGTTTATTTTTAATTTTGTTACTTGTGCTTTAGATGTCACATCTAAAATATCATTATCAAGACCCATGGAAAGGAGCTTTATTCCTATATTTTCTTCTAGGAGTTCTATGATTTCAGGTCTTACATTTAAGTCTTTGATCCATTTTGAGTTAATTTTTATGAATGATACAAGATATGGGTCCAGTTTCATTCTTTTACATTTGAATATCCAATTATCCCAGCACCATTTATTGAAAAGACTTTTCACCATTCAGTATTCTTGGCCACTTTGTCATATATTATTTGATGATATATGCTTGGGCTTATTTCTGGGCTCTTGAATCTGTTGTGTTGGTCTATTTGTCTGTTTTTGTGCCAGTAGCAGGCTGTTTTGATGACTATAGTTTTATACTATCGATTGAAACCAGAAAGTGTGAAGACTCTTGCTTTCTTCTTTCTTCCAAAGGTATAATTTTGTTTTTTCTTTTCTTAGAAAATTTGTTCTTTCTTTCCTTAGAAATTTGCCTTTCTTTTCTCTCAAAGATAGGATTTTGATAGAATTCATAAACTCTAGTTTTGCTTCTCCCACCCCTCACATTTTTGGTTATTGGTGTAACGATTTACAGGTTTTTAAATTGTGTAACTAATAACAAATCATTGTAGCTATGGTAATTTTTACTTCATTAGTTTTGTTTAAACTTTTAAACTAGAGTTGTAAGGGCATTATGCACCACTCTACCATATTGTAGAATCTAACTATGACTGTGTATTTACCATTACCAGTGAGATTTACTACCTTTAATGTTTTTATGATGTTAATTAGTATTATTTTACTTCCACTCAAAGAACTCCCTTTAACATTTCTTTTAAGGCAGGCCTGGTGGTAATGAACTCTCAGCTTTTGTGTAGGGAAGTCTTTATCCCTCCTTTGTTCCTGAAGGACAGCTTCAACAGGTATAGAATTCTTGGCTGACAGTTATTTTCTTTCAATATTTTGAATGTCATCCCATTGTCTCCTGGCCTGAAAAGTTTCTGTTGAGAAATTCACCTATAGCTCTATGGGGGGGGGGGG